>NC_061512.1:154449267-154566595 GCF_022539505.1 Lolium rigidum | reverse complement strand
GCGATTCCGCTAGGTTCGATCCGGCGAGATCTTGTTTCCGGTGAGACTCTATAGTTTCCTACCACAGTTAAGGGTCCACGAGGTGCCGGCATCTTCATCTTGACATACGCCGTGTGGGTCGAGGCCATGAAGGCTGCCAATGCCGGTCTCCCAAGCAGTGCATGGTACGGACTATCTAGGTCCACCACCTCGAACTCAATGTTTTCGACCCGGCAATTGTCACGTCCTCCAAACGATACGTCCACCCGGACTTTTCCTACCGGTGCGCAAGACAAACCCGGAACGATTCCGTGGAACGTTGTACGAGTTGGCTGAAGCATGTTTTCTGTTATGCCCACGGTGGGCGCCAACTGTCGTCGTGGTGAACAGACAGATGCCATAGGATGGCTTAAGTTGGGGCCGAATGGACGCTAGAGGATTCGGGGGAGGGTTTGTGATTAGATGGGATGAACTTCCGGATGGTTTCGTCAAGAACTTAGCCAAGGCTAGAGGTTGAAGAAGAAAGACATAAGGAAGAACTCGCTCTAGATCATCTTCTTTATTGATCGCCACAGGTTACAAGTTTCTCCGTACAAAGGCTCAACTACGCGTACAAGTGTTCATCCGTTCGTGCGTGCCCCTAGAGAGGGTTGCCCCCTCTCCTTATATAGGGGGGAGGGTGGCTTACAGGGCAAGAAACCCTAATGGCATCTTTGACTAGACAAACTACTTTACAAAGTTACTTTAATCGTAGATGACACCGGGGTCCTCTTTAATCAGGGAGGCTGACGTCCTCCGGCTTCTTTCTTCGTCATCCTCCTCTTTATCGTCAGCCCTTCGTTTAAAGCTACTTTGCTTAGCTCATCTTTGTCTTCTAGCTCTGGAGAGGATCTTTGACCAGTCCTGCTAGCCGGTAGCCCGGTGTCTTTTCTATCCGGTTCTGGTATACCTCTTCTGAGGATACCGGCTTAGCTTCACTTAGCCAAATCCTTAACTTCGTGCTCCGGCACAAACATTAAACTGGTATCTTGATGGATCAAACCATCCGGTTTGGCATGCCTTTGGCATACCGGGGGTCATCCCCCCAACAAAATCTGGGACAGTGACAGAAAGTTCTAAGGTTGTGGATGTGTTGTTGCTACTAGGGATAAAACATCGATGCTTTGTCTAAGGATATTTGTGTTGATTACATTACGCACCATACTTAATGCAATTGTCTGTTGTTTACAACTTAATACTGGAGGGGGTTCGGATGATAACCTGAAGGTGGAATTTTTAGGCATAGATGCATGCTGGATAGCGGTCTATGTACTTTGTCGTAATGCCCTGTTTAATCTCATAAGAATCATCATGATATATGTATGTGCATTTTTATGCCTTCTTTATTTGTCAATTGCCCAACTGTAATTTGTTCACCCAACATCTGTTTATCTTATGGGAGAGACACCACTAGTGAACTGTGGACCCCGGTCCTATTCTTTACATCTGAAATACAATCTGCTGCAATTGTTATTTCTTGTTTTTCGCAAACAATCATCATCATCCACACTATACATCTAATCCTTTGTTTACGAGCAAGCCGGTGAGATTGACAACCTCACCTGTTACGTTGGGGCAAAGTATCGTGATTGTGTTGTGCAGGTTCCACGTTGGCGCCGGAATCCCTGGTGTTGCGCCGCACTACACTCCGCCGCCATCAACCTTCAATGTGCTTCTTGGATCCTACTGGTTCGATAACCTTGGTTTCTTACTGAGGGAAAACTTACTGTTGTGCACATCACACCATCCTCTTGGGGTTCCCAACAGACGTGTGTCTCACGCGCATCATCCATCATGTCATTCTCCTAATGACATGACCCCGTTGTTAATTGATAATACATGTTTGTGGTTAGGAAACCGTAGCCATCATTAACCAACAAACTAGTCTTGTAGTGACCTCACCTTGAAAAGTGAGAGTCCTTGTGCAACCGTGCTAGTCCCAGATCAAACTGCTAGCACACACAGTTTAAGATGAAATACCAAGTAGCAAAGTTCTTCATTACAATGTAAGATCCAATAGAAATGAAATTATTCGATACAAGTTGCATAGCTCTCAAGATAGCACAATTTCAGAGTTTAAAGCAGCTAGGAAATCTTCAAGCATGGATCCCTCTTCCTTCAAGAAGCCACATGCAGACATGTTGGGCAAAGACTCGTGAACCTAAACAATTATTCATTAGCTAAAGGAGTAACCTGCAACATAAAATGTTACAACCCGAAGGTCCATACATTTGGAATTGTATTGGCGAGATGACACTTTAGTGGACACAAATGGCTATCTAACACATACGTGATCATTTGGCTGGTAGAGATCATGCATATTTGCATATAGCCAATTTTATCCTATCATTTGACAAATCATTTTCTTTAATACTAATTAAGCGGTACCATTGATAGACATCAATGAACCTAGACACCACTGAGCCTTCCTATTTCATATGATCAACTTGGTTTGGGCGATCTACCTTTGTAGACTCAGACCATAGATATGGCACGGGACCTACTAGCCGATATTCACTTGCACCAATTGTCACATTTCCTGTTCACCCATCAAATTTTACTTAAGAAGTTGGGATAAGGAGATTTTTGAACAAGATCCTTATCAGTTCGCTCAAATTGTCCGTAATCGGGGACACAGCTAAGTACTTAGTTTTTAACACTCTGTAGAAGTTATACAAATTTACCCACATGCGTTCTTCTTCCCTGATGCACATTTTTTCTCAAATGGACATATGTCGACTAGGATAATACTTTTCCGAAGTGATCACTCATACCTTTCTCTACGAACCCGCTCCGACGTACATTACCCTACATCATCATGTCACGTAGGACCTAGGTTCACACAACATACTCTGTCAAGCCAGCGCCCATATTAGCATGTGGCTGTGATGGCGTGTAGTTGACACGTCCGTTGGGAACCCCAAGAGGAAGGTGTGGTGCGCACAGCAGCAAGTTTTCCCTCAGTAAGAAACCAAGGTTATCGAACCAGTAGGAGCCAAGAAGCACGTTGAAGGTTGATGGCGGCGGAGTGTAGTGCGGCGCAACACCGGGGATTCGGCGCCAACGTGGAACCTGCACAACACAATCACGGTACTTTGCCCCAACGTAACGAGTGAGGTTGTCAATCTCACCGGCTTGCTTGTAAACAAAGGATTAGATGTATAGTGTGGATGATGATGATTGTTTGCGAAGAACGGTAAAGAACAATTGCGACGGATTGTATTTCAGATGTAAAGAATAGGACCGGGGTCCACGAGATCACTAGTGGTGTCTCTCCCATAAGATAAACAGATGTTGGGTGAACAAATTACAGTTGGGAATTGACAAATAAAGAAGGCATAACAATGCACATACATATATCATGATGAGTACTATGAGATTTAATGAGGGCATTACGACAAAGTACATAGACCGCTATCCGGCATGCATCTATGCCTAAAAAGTCCACCTTCGGAGTTATCATCCGAACCCCCTCCGGTATTAAGTTGTAAACAACGAGACAATTGCATTAAGTATGGTGCGTAATGTAATAAACACAAATATCCTTAGACAAAGCATCGATGTTTTATCCCTAGTAGCAACAGCACATCCACAACCTTAGAACTTTCCGTCATCGTCCCGGATTTAATGGAGGCATGAACCCACTATCGAGCATAAATACTCCCTCTTGGAGTCACAAGTATCAACTTGGCCAGAGCCTCTACTAGCAACGGAGAGCATGCAAGAACATAAATAACATATATGATAGATTGATAATCAACTTGACATAGTATTCAATATTCATCGGATCGCAACAAACACAACATGTAGCATTACAAATAGATGATCTTGATCATGATAGGCAGCTCACAAGATCTAACATGATAGCACAATGAGGAGAAGACACCCATCTAGCTACTGCTATGGACCCATAGTCCAGGGGTGGACTACTCACACATCGATCCGGAGGCGATCATGGCGATGAAGAGACCTCCGGGAGATGATTCCCCTCTTCGGCGGGGTGCCGGAGGCGATCTCCCGAATCCTCCGAGATGGGATTGGCGGCGGCGGCGTCTCTGGAAGGTTTTCCGTATCGTGGCTCTCGGTACTGGGGTTTTCGCGACGAAGGCTTTAAGTAGGCGGAAGGGTAGGTTTAGGAGCGTCACGGGGGCCCCACACAATAGGCCGGCGCGGCCAAGGCCCAGGCCGCGTCGCCCTGTTGTCTGGCCACCTCGTGGCCCCACTTCGTATCCTCTTCGGGCTTCTGGAAGCTTCGTGGAAAAATAGGACCCTGGGCGTTGATTTCGTCAAATTCCGAGAATATTTCCTTACTAGGATTTCTGAAACCAAACACAGCAGAAAACCACCACTGGCTCTTCGGCATCTCGTCAATAGGTTAGTGCCGGAAAATGCATAATAATGACATATAATGTGTATAAAACATGTGAGTATCATCAATAAAGTAGCATGGAACATAAGAAATTATAGATACGTTTGAGACGTATCAAGCATCCCCAAGCTTAGTTCCTGCTCGCCCTCGAGTAGGTAAACGATAATAAAGATAATTTCTAAAGTGACATGCTATCATAATCTTGATCATACTATTGTAAAGCATATGAGATGAATGCAGCGATTCGAAACAATGATGAAGATAATGAGTAAACAAATGAATCATATAGCAAAGACTTTTCATGAATAATACTTTCAAGACAAGCATCAATAAGACTTGCATAAGAGTTACTCATAAAGCAATAAATTCAAAGTAAAGGCATTGAAACAACACAAAGGAAGATGTAAGTTTCAGCGGTTGCTTTCAACTTCAACATATATATCTCATGGATAATTGTCAACACAAAGTAATATAACAAGTGCAATAAGTAAACATGTAAGAATCAATGCACACAGTTGATACAAGTGTTTGCTTCGGGATAGAAAGAATAGGCAAACTCGACTCAACAATAAAGTAAAAGATAGGCCCTTCGCAGAGGGAAGCATTGATTACTATATTTGTGCTAGAGCTTTTCATTTTGAAAACAAGAAACAATTTTGTCAACGGTAGTAATAAAGCATATGTGTTATGTATAAGATATCTTATAAATTGCAAGCCTCATGCATAGTATACTAATAGTGCTCGCACCTTGTCCTAATTAGCTTGGATTACCACGGATTATCATTGCATAGCATATGTTTCAACCAAGTGTCACAAAGGGTACCTCTATGCCGCCTGTACAAAGGTCTAAGGAGAAAGCTCACATTGGATTTCTCGCTTTTGATTATTCTCAACTTAGACATCCATACCGGGACAACATAGACAACGGATAATGGACTCCTCTTTAATGCATAAGCATTCAACAACAGATTAATTTTCTCATAAGAGATTGATGATTAGTTGTCCAAACTAAAACTTCCACCATGAATCATGGCTTTAGTTAGCGGCCCAATGTTCTTCTCTAACATTATGCATACTCAAACCATTTGATCATGAAAATCTCCCTTACTTCGAGACAAGACGAACATGCATAGCAACTCACATGATATTCAACAAAGGTAAAAGTTGATGGCGTCCCCAGAAACATGGTTACCGCTCAACAAGCAACTTATTAAGAAATAAGACACATAAGTACATATTCTTCACCACACTAGTTTTTAAGGCTATTTTGTCCCATGAGATATATATTGTGAAGACAAGGAATAGAATTTTAAAGGTAGCACTCAAGTAATTTACTTTGGAATGGCGGAGAAATACCATGTAGTAGGTAGGTATGGTGGACACAAATGGCATAGTGGTTGGCTCAAGGATTTGGATGCATGAGAGGAATTCCTCTCGATACAAGGCTAGGCTAGCAAGGTTGTTTGAAGCAAACTCAAGTATAAAAGGTGCAACAAAGCTCACATATGAACATATTGTAGCTATTATAAGACTTTACATTGTCTCCTTGTTGTTCAAACACCTTAACCAGAAAATATCTAGACTCTAGAGATCAATCATGCAAACCAAATTTTAACAAGCTCTATGTAGTTATTCTTTAATGGGTACAAGGTACATGATGCAAGAGCTTAAACATGATCTATATGAGCACAACAATTGCCAAGTATCACATTATTCAAGACATTAAACCATTTACCACATGCGGCATTTTCCGTTTCCAACCATATAACAATGAATGAAATAGTCCAACTTTCGCAATGAACATTAAAGATAAAGCTAAGAACATATGTGTTCATACGAAACAGCGGAGCGTGTCTCTCTCCCACACAAAAAAATGCTAGGATCCGATCTTATTCAAACAAAAACAAAAACAAAAACAAAAGCAAACAGACGCTCCAAGTAAAGTGCATAAGATGTGACAGAATAAAAATATAGTTTCACTAGAGGTGACCTGATAAGTTGTCGATGAAGAAGGGATGCCTTGGGCATCCCCAAGCTTAAACGCTTGGGTCTTCTTAAAATATGTAGGGATGAACCACGGGGGCATCCCCAAGCTTTGACCTTTCACTCTTCTTGATCATATTGTATCATCCTCCTCTCTTGACCCTTGAAAACTTCCTCCACACCAAACTCGAAACAACTCATTAGAGGGTTAGTGCATAATCAAAAATTCACATGTTCAGAGGTGACATGATCATTCTTAACACTTCTGGACATTGCACAAAGCTACTGGACATTAATGGAACAAAGAAATCCATCCAACATAGAAAAACAGGCAATGCGAAATAAAAGGCAGAATCTGTCAAAACAGAACAGTCCGTAAAGATGAATTTTATTGAGGCACCAGACTTGCTCAAATGAAAATGCCCAAATTGAATGAAAGTTGCGTACATATATGAGGATCACGCTCGTAAATTGACAGATTTTTATGAGCTACCTACAGAGAGGCAGGTCGAAATTCGTGACAGCAAGAAATCTGTTTCTGCGCAGTAATCCAAATCTAGTATTGACTTTACTATCAAAGACTTTACTTGGCACAACAATGCAATAAAATAAAGATAAGGAGAGGTTGCTACATTAGTAAACAACTTCCAAGACTCAAATATAAAACAAAGTGCAGAAGTAAAATAATGGGTTGTCTCCCATAAGCGCTTTTCTTTAACGCCTTTCAGCTAGGCGCAGAAAGTGTGAATCAAGTATTGTCAAGAGACGAAGCATCAACATCATAATTTGTTCTAATAATAGAATCATAAGGTAACTTCATTCTCTTTCTAGGTAAGTGTTCCATACCTTTCTTGAGAGGAAATTGATATTTAATATTACCTTCCTTCATATCAATGGTAGCACCAACAGTTCGAAGAAAAGGTCTTCCCAATATGATGGGACAAGATGCATTGCATTCAATATCCAAGACAACAAAATCAACGAGGACAAGGTTATTGTTAACCATAATACGAACATTATCAATCCTCCCCAAAGGTTTTTTCATAGCATTATCAGCAAGATTAACATCCAAATAACAATTTCTCAATGGTGGCAAGTCAAGCATATCATAGATTTTCTTAGGCATAACAGAAATACTTGCACCAAGATCACATAAAGCATTACAATCAAAATCATTGACCCTCATCTTAATGATGGGCTCCCAACCATCTTCCAACTTCCTAGGAATAGAGGTTTCAAGTTTTAGTTTCTCTTCTCTAGCTTTTATGAGAGCATTTGTAATATGTTTTGTAAAGGCCAAATTAATAGCACTAGCATTGGGACTTTTAGCAAGTTTTTGTAAGAACTTTATAACTTCAGAGATGTGACAATCATCAAAGTCTAAATCATTATGACCTACAGCAATGGAACCATTGTCCCCAACATTTTGAAAAATTTCAGCAGTTTTATCACAAACAGTTTCAGCAGTTTTAGCAATTTCAGGTAATTTTGCACGCTTTGCACTAGGAGTAGAAACATTGCCAACACCAATTATTTTACCATTGATAGTAGGAGGTGTAGCAACATTTGAAGCATTATCATTACTAGTGGTGGTAATATTCCAAACTTTAGCTACATTATTCTCTTTAGCTAGTTTTTCATTTTCTTCTCTTTCCCACCTAGCATGCAATTCAACCATCAATCTAATATTTTCATTAATTCGAACTTGGATGACATTTGCTGTAGTAACAATCTTATTATCAATATCCTTACTAGGCATAACTTTAAATTTTAAAAGATCAACATCAGAGGCAAGTCTATCAACCTTAGAAGCGAGAATATCAATTTTATCTAGCTTTTCTTCAACAGATTTGTTAAAAGCAGTTTGTGTACTAATGAATTCTTTAAGCATGGCTTCAAGACCAGGGGGTACACTCCTATTATTGTTGTAAGAATTCCCATAAGAATTACCATAACCATTACCATTAGCAGAAGGATATGGCCTATAGTTGTTACCAGAATTATTCCTATAAGCATTGTTGTTGAAATTATTACTTTTAATGAAATTCACATCAACATGTTCTTCTTGGGCAACCAATGAAGCTAAAGGAACATTATTAGGATCAACATTAGATCTACCATTCACAAGCATAGACATAATAGCATCAGTCTTATCATTCAAGGAAGAGGTTTCTTCAACAGAATTTACCTTCTTACCTTGTGGAGCTCTTTCCGTGTGCCATTCAGAGTAATTTATCATCATATTATGAAGAAGCTTTGTTGTCGCCCCCAAAGTGATGGACATAAAGGTACCTCCAGCAGCTGAATCCAATAGGTTCCATGAAGAAAAATTCAATCCTGCATAAAAGGTTTGGATGATCATCCAAGTACTTAGTCCATGGGTTGGGCAATTCTTTAGCGGGAGGATAATATCTACCAATAAAAGCATCCTTACATTTAGTCCATGAATCAATACTATTTCTAGGCAAAGATAGCAACCAATCTTTAGCTCTTCCTCTTAAAGAGAAAGGAAACAGTTTTAATTTTATAATGTCACCATCTACATCCTTATACTTTTGCATTTCACATAGTTCAACAAAATTATTAAGATGGGCAGCAGCATCATCAGAACTAACACCAGAAAATTGCTCTCTCATAACAAGATT
Source organism: Lolium rigidum (assembly GCF_022539505.1). Classification (NCBI taxonomy): domain Eukaryota; kingdom Viridiplantae; phylum Streptophyta; class Magnoliopsida; order Poales; family Poaceae; genus Lolium; species Lolium rigidum. Next base: position 154,557,580 of record NC_061512.1, on the reverse strand, counting down.
TAGTAAAGCAGGTTTAATTTCAAAGAATTCTGCTGTAGTAGCAGGTGGAGCAATAGATGTGCATAAAAAATCATTATTATTTGTGCTAGTGAAGTCACACAACTTAGTATTTTCAGGAGTACCCATTTTAGCAGTATTAAATAAAGCAAACTAAATAAAGTAAATGCAAGTAACTAATTTTTTTTGTGTTTTTGATATAGAGAACAAGACAGTAAATAAAGTAAAACTAGCAACTAATTTTTTTGTGTTTTTGATTAAGTGCAGCAAACAAAGTAGTAAATAAAATAAAGTAAAACAAAGCAAGACAAAAACAAAGTAAAGAGATTGTAAGTGGAGACTCCCCTTGCAGCGTGTCTTGATCTCCCCGACAACGGCGCCAGAAAAAATGCTTGATGGCGTGTAGTTGACACGTCCGCTGGGAACCCCAAGAGGAAGGTGTGATGCGCACAGTGAAATACAAATATGCTGCAATACTTGTTCTTTACTGTTTTCTTGCAAACAATCATCTTCCACACAATACGGTTAATCCTTTGTTACAGCAAGCCGGTGAGATTGACAACCTCACTGTTTCGTTGGGGCAAAGTACTTTGGTTGTGTTGTGCAGGTTCCACGTTGACGCCGGAATCCCTGGTGTTGCGCCGCACTACATCACGCCGCCATCAACCTTCAACGTGCTTCTTGGCTCCTCCTGGTTCGATAAACCTTGGTTTCTTTCTGAGGGAAAACTTGCTGCTGTGCGCATCATACCTTCCTCTTGGGGTTCCCAACGAACGTGTGAGTTACACGCCATCAAGCTCTTTTTCTCAGTATAAAAGAATGGACCGGGGTCCACAGTTCACTAGAGGTGTCTCTCCCATAAGATAAAAGCATGTTGGGTGAACAAATTACAGTCGGGCAATTGACAAATAGAGAGGGCATAACAATGCACATACATGTCATGATAAGTATAGTGAGATTTAATTGGGCATTACGACAAAGTACATAGACCGCCATCCAACCGCATCTATGCCTAAAAAGTCCACCTTCAGGGTTATCGTCCGAACCCCTTCCAAGTATTAAGTTGCAAAGCAACGGACAATTGCATTAAGTATGGTGCGTAATGTAATCAACAACTACATCCTCGGACATAGCGCCAATGTTTTATCCCTAGTGGCAACAACACAACACAACCTTAGAACTTTCTCACCTTGTCCCGGTGTCAATGCAGGCATGAACCCACTATCGAGCATAAATACTCCCTCTTGGAGTTAAGAGCAAAAACTTGGCCGAGCCTCTACTAATAACGGAGAGCATGCAAGATCATAAACAACACATATGTAATAACTTGATAATTAACATAACATGGTATTCTCTATCCATCGGATCCCGACAAACACAACATATAGCATTACAGATAGATGATCTTGATCATGTTAGGCAGCTCACAAGATCCAACAATGAAGCACAATGAGGAGAAGACCCATAGTCCAGGGGTGAACTACTCACTCATCACTCCGGAGGCGACCATGGCGGTGTAGAGTCCTCCGGGAGATGAATCCCCTCTCCGGCAGGGTGCCGGAGGAGATCTCCAGAATCCCCCGAGATGGGATTGGCGGCGGCGGCGTCTCCGGAAGGTTTTCCGTATCGTGGTTTTTCGCATCAGGGGTTTCGCGACGGAGGCTTTAAGTAGGCGGAAGGGCAGAGTCGGAGCGCTGACGAGGGCCCCACGCCACAGGGCAGCGCGGGCCCCTCCTTGGCCGCGCCGCCTTGTGGTGGTGGCCCCTCGTGGCCCCACTTCGTATGCTCTTCGGTCTTCTGGAAGGTTCGTGGCAAAATAGGACCCTGGGACTTGATTTCGTCCAATTCCGAGAATATTTCGTTACTAGGATTTCTGAAACCAAAAACAGCAGAAAACAGCAACTGGCACTTCGGCATCTTGTTAATAGGTTAGTTCCAGAAAATGCACGAATATGACATAAAGTGTGCATATAACATGTAGAAATCATCAATAATATGGCATGGAACATAAGAAATTATCGATACGTCGGAGACGTATCAGCATCCCCAAGCTTAGTTCTGCTCGTCCCGAGCAGGTAAAACGATAACAAAGATAATTTCTGAAGTGACATGCCATCATAACCTTGATCATACTATTTGTAAACATATGTAATGAATGCAGCGATCAAAACAATGGTAATGACATGAGTAAACAAGTGAATCATAAAGCAAAGACTTTTCATGAATAGTACTTCAAGACAAGCATCAATAAGTCTTGCATAAGAGTTAACTCATAAAGCAATAAATCAAAGTAAAGGTATTGAAGCAACACAAAGGAAGATTAAGTTTTAGCGGTTGCTTTCAACTTGTAACATGTATATCTCATGGATAATTGTCAACATAGAGTAATATAACAAGTACAATATGCAAGTATGTAGGAATCAATGCACAGTTAACACAAGTGTTTGCTTCTTGAGGTGGAGAGAGATAGGTGAACTGACTCAACATAAAAGTAAAGAGAATGGTCCTTCAAAGAGGAAAGCATCGATTGCTATATTTGTGCTAGAGCTTTTATTTTGAAAACATGAAACAATTTTGTCAACGGTAGTAATAAAGCATATGAGTTATGTAAATTATATCTTACAAGTTGCAAGCCTCATGCATAGTATACTAATAGTGCCCGCACCTTGTCCTAATTAGCTTGGACTACCGGATCTTTGCAATGCACATGTTTTAACCAAGTGTCACAATGGGGTACCTCCATGCCGCCTGTACAAAGGTCTAAGGAGAAAGCTCGCATTTTGGATTTCTCGCTTTTGATTATTCTCAACTTAGACATCCATACCGGGACAACATGGACAACAGATAATGGACTCCTCTTTAATGCATAAGCATGTGACAACAATTATTATTCTCATATGAGATTGAGGATATCTGTCCAAAACTGAAACTTCCACCATGATTCATGGCTTTAGTTAGCGGCCCAATGTTCTTCTCTAACAATATGCATGCTCCAACCATTACGGTGGTAGATCTCTCTTACTTCAGACAAGACGGACATGCATAGCAACTCACATGATATTCAACGAGAGAATAGTTGATGACGTCCCCGTAAACATGGTTATCGCACAACAAGCAACTTAATAAGAGATAAAGTGCATAAGTACATATTCAATACCACAATAGTTTTTAAGCTATTTGTCCCATGAGCTATATATTGCAAAGTTGAATGATGGAATTTTAAAGGTAGCACTCAAGCAATTTACTTTGGAATGGCGGAGAAATACCATGTAGTAGGTAGGTATGGTGGACACAAATGGCATAGTGGTTGGCTCAAGTATTTGGGATGCATGAGAAGTATTCCCTCTCGATACGAGGTTTTAGGCTAGCAAGGTTATTTGAAACAAACACAAGGATGAACGGTGCAGCAAAACTCACATAAAAGACATATTGTAAACATTATAAGACTCTACACCGTCTTCCTTGTTGTTCAAAACTCAATACTAGATGTTATCTAGACTCTAGAGAAACCAAATATGCAAACCAAATTAGCAAGCTCTAAGTGTCTCTTCATTAATGGGTGCAAAGTATATGATGCAAGAGCTTAAACATGAGCACAACAATTGCCAAGTATCAAATTATTCAAGACATTTTAGAATTACTACATGTAGTATTTTCCAATTCCAACCATATAACAATTTAACGAAGAAGAAACTTCGCCATGAATACTATGAGTAGAGCCTAAGGACATACTTGTCCATATGCTACAGCGGAGCGTGTCTCTCTCCCACAAAGTGAATGCTAGGATCCATTTTATTCAAACAAAACAAAAAACAAAAACAAACCGACGCTCCAAGCAAAGTACATAAGATGTGACGGAATAAAAATATAGTTTCAGGGGAGGAACCTGATAATGTTGTCGATGAAGAAGGGGATGCCTTGGGCATCCCCAAGCCTAGACGCTTGAGTCTTCTTATAATATGAAGGGGTGAACCACCGGGGCATCCCCAAGCTTAGAGCTTTCACTCTCCTTGATCATATTGTATCATACTCCTCTCTTGATCCTTGAAAACTTCCTCCACACCAAACTCGAAACAACTCATTAGAGGGTTAGTGCACCATAAAAATTAACATGTTCAGAGGTGACATAATCATTCTTAACACTTCTGGACATTGCATAAAGCTACTGGACATTAATGGATCAAAGAAATTCATCCAACATAGCAAAAGAGGCAATGCGAAATAAAAAGCAGAATCTGTCCAAACAGAACAGTCCGTAAAGATGGATTTTATTAGGGCACCAGACTTGCTCAAATGAAAATGCCCAAATTTAATGAAAGTTGCGTACGTATCTGAGGATCACTCACGTAAATTGGCTTAATTTTCTGAGTTACCTACAGAGAATTAGACCCAGATTCGTGACAGCAAGGAAATCTGTTTCTGCGCAGTAATCCAAATCTAGTATTTACTTTACTATCAAAGACTTTACTTGGCACAACAAAACTCAAAACTAAGATAAGGAGAGGTTGCTACAGTAGTAAACAACTTCCAAGACACAAATATAAAACAAAAATACTGTAGTAAAAACATGGGTTGTCTCCCATAAGCGCTTTTCTTTAACGCCTTTCAGCTAGGCGCAGAAAGTGTATATCAAGTAACATCAAGAGATGAAGCATCAACATCATAATTTGTTCTAATAATAGAATCATCAGGTAACTTCATTCTCTTTCTAGGGAAGTGTTCCATACCTTTCTTGAGAGGAAATTGATATTTAATATTAACTTCCTTCATATCAATAGTAGCACCAATGGTTCGAAGAAAAGGTCTTCCCAATATAATGGGGCAAGATGCATTGCATTCAATATCCAAGACAACAAAATCAACGGGGACAAGGTTATTGTTAACCATAATATGAACATTATCAACTCTCCCCAAAGGTTTCTTTTTAGCATTATCAGCGAGATTAACATCCAGATAACAGTTTTTCAATGGTGGCAAGTCAAGCATATCATAGACTTTCTTTGGCATAACAGAAATACTTGCACCAAGATCACATAAAGCATTACAATCAAAATCTTTGACCCTCATTTTAATGATGGGCTCCCAACCATCCTATAGCTTTCTAGGAATAGAAGTTTCAAGTTTTAGTTTCTCTTCTCTAGCTTTTATGAGAGCATTTGTAATATGTTTTGTGAAAGCCAAGTTTACAGCGCTAGCATTGGGACTCTTAGCAAGTTTTTGTAAGAACTTTATAACTTCAGAGATGTGGCAATCATCAAAATCTAAATCATTACAATTTAAAGCAATGGGATTATCATCCCCAAGGTTGGAAAAAATTTCAGCAGCTTTATCACGAGCGGTTTCAGCGAGTTTTAGCGAGCTTCAGGTAATTTTGCGCGCTTTGCACTAGGAGTAGAAACATTGCCAACACCAATTATTTTATCATTAATAGTAGAAGGTGCAGCAACATGTGAATCATTAGCATTGCTAGTGGTGGTAATAGTCCAAACTTTAGGTACATTACTCTCTTTAGCTAATTTTTCATTTTCTTCTCTATCCCACCTAGCACGCAGTTCAGCCATTAATCTTATATTCTCATTAATTATAACTTGGATGGCATTTGCTGTAGTAACAATTTTATTTTCAATATCCTCAGGTTTAGCAGCCATTTTATTAATTAAAGAAGATTGTGACGCGGACATGTATGAGATTCGGGTTTCAGCATTTGCAAGTTTAGTTTGCAACCCAGAAATCTCCATATTCAGATTTTCAAGTTGATTTCATATATTCTTCAACAAGGTAGATTGTTCATTCATAGTTTTAGTAAACAATTTATTTTGCTCATATTGTGATTGCATAAAGCTCTTGGTGGATCTTTCAATTTCTAACATCTTTTCCTCATTAGGTGAAACATATCTACCATAAGAATTACCATTAGCGAGGATATGGCCTAGAATTTTGAGCAACCAATGAAGCTAACGGAACATTATTAGGATCAACATTAGTCCTACCATTCACAAGCATAGACATAATAGCATCAATCTTATCACTCAAGGAAGAGGTTTCTTCAACAGAATTTACCTTCTTACCTTGTGGAGCTCTTTCCGTGTGCCATTCGTAGTAATTAATCATCATCTTATCAAGGAGCTTTGTTGCTTCACCAAGAGTGATGGACATAAAGGTACCTCCAGCAGCTGAATCCAATAAATTCCGTGAAGAAAAATTTAGTCCTGCATAGAAGGTTTGGATGATCATCCAAGTAGTCAGTCCATGGGTTGGGCAATTTTTAACCGGAGATTTCATTCTTTCCCAAGCTTGAGCAACATGTTCATTATCCAATTGTCTAAAATTCATTATGCTACTCCTCAAAGATATAATTTTAGTAGGGGGATAATATCTACCAATAAAAGCATCCTTGCATTTAGTCCAGGAATCAATACTATTCTTAGGCAGAGATAGCAACCAATCTTTAGCTCTTCATCTTAATGAGAAAGGAAGCAATTTAATTTTATAATGTCACCATCTACATCTTTATACTTTTGCATTTCACATAGTTCAACAAAATTATTGAGATGGGCAGCAGCATCATCAGAACTAACACCAGAAAATTGCTCTTGCATAACAAGATTTAGTAAAGCAGGTTTAATTTCAAAGAATTCCGATCTGTAGTAGCGGGTGGAGCAATAGGTGTGCATAAGAAATCATTATTATTTGTGCTAGTGAAGTCACACAACTTAGTATTTTCAGGGGTAGCCATTTTAGCAGTAGTAAATAAAGCAAACTAGATAAAGTAAATGCAAGTAAACTAATTTTTTTGTGTTTTTGATATAGCAAACAAGACAGTAAATATAGTAAAACTAGCAACTAATTTTTTTTGTGTTTTGATATAATGCAGCAAACGAAGTAGTAAATAAAATAAAGCAAGACTAAAACAAAGTAAAGAGATTGGGAAGTGGAGACTCCCCTTGCAGCGTGTCTTGATCTCCCCGAGCAACGGCGCCGGAAAAGAGCCGGCGTGTAGTTGACGTGGGAGTTAGAAATCTTTGTGGTGTAGCTTTTCTTCGGTTCCCGGCAACGGCGCCAGAAAAGAGCTTGATGGCGTGTAACTCACACGTTCGTTGGGAACCCCAAGAGGAAGGTATGATGCGCACAGCGAGCAAGTTTTCCTCGAAAAGAAACCAAGGTTTATCGAACCGAGGAGGAGCCAAGAAGCACGTTGAAGGTTGATGGCGGCGTGATGTAGTGCGGCGCAACACCGGGGATTCCGGCGCCAACGTGGAACCTGCACAACACAACCAAAGTACTTTGCCCCAACGAAACAGGTGAGGTTGTCAATCTCACCGGCTTGCTCGTAACAAAGGATTAACCGTATTGTGTGGAAGATGATTGTTTGCAAGAAAACAAGTAAAGAACAAGTATTGCAGACAGATTTGTATTTCAAGTATAAAAGAATGGACCGGGGTCCACAGTTCACTAGAGGTGTCTCTCCCATAAGATAAAAGCATGTTGGGTGAACAAATTACAGTCGGGCAATTGACAAATAGAGAGGGCATAACAATGCACATACATGTCATGATAAGTATAGTGAGATTTAATTGGGCATTACGACAAAGTACATAGACCGCCATCCAACTGCATCTATGCCTAAAAAGTCCACCTTCAGGTTATCGTCCGAACCCCTTCCAGCATTAAGTTGCAAAGCAACAGCACAATTGCATTAAGTATGGTGCGTAATGTAATCAACAACTACATCCTCGGACATAGCGCCAATGTTTTATCCCTAGTGGCAACAGCACAACACAACCTTAGAACTTTCATCACATCGTCCCGGTGTCAATGCAGGCATGAACCCACTATCGAGCATAAATACTCCCTCTTGGAGTTAAGAGCAAAAACTTGGCCGCAGCCTCTACTAATAACGGAGAGCATGCAAGATCATAAACAACACATATGTAATAACTTGATAATTAACATAACATGGTATTCTCTATCCATCGGATCCCGACAAACACAACATATAGCATTACAGATATATGATCTTGATCATGTTAGGCAGCTCACAAGATCCAACAATGAAGCACAATGAGGAGAAGACAACCATCTAGCTACTGCTATGGACCCATAGTCCAGGGGTGAAGTACTCACTCATCACTCCGGAGGCGACCATGGCGGTGTAGAGTCCTCCGGAGATGAATCCCCTCTCCGGCAGGGTGCCGGAGGAGATCTCCAGCATCCCCCGAGATGGGATTGGCGGCGGCGGCGTCTCTGGAAGGTTTTCCGTATCGTGGTTTTTCGCATCAGGGGTTTCGCGACGGAGGCTTTAAGTAGGCGGAAGGGCAGAGTCGGAGGGTTGACGAGGGCCCCACGCCACAGGGCGGCGTGGGCCCCTCCTTGGCCGCGCCGCCTTGTGGTGGTGGCTCCTCGTGGCCCCACTTCGTTGTTGGAGATATGCCCAAGAGGCAATAATAAAATGGTTATTATTATATATCTTTGTGTTTTTGATAATGTTTACATACCATGCTATAATTGTATTAACCGAAACATTGATACATGTGTGTTATGTGAACAACAAGGAGTCCCTAGTATGCCTCTTAACTAGCTTGTTGATTAATAGATGATCATGGTTTTGTGATCATGAACATTGGATGTTATTAGTAACAAGGTTATGTCCTTATATGAATGATGTAATGGACACACCCAATTAAGCGTAGCATAAGATCACGTCATTGAGTTATTTGCTATAAGCTTTCGATACATAGTTACCTAGTCCTTATGACCATGAGATCATGTAAATCACTTATACCGGAAAGGTACTTTGATTACATCAAACGCCACTGGCGTAAATGGGTGGTTATAAAGGTGGGATTAAGTATCCGGAAAGTATGAGTTGAGCCATATGGATCAACAGTGGGATTTGTCTATCCCGATGACGGATAGATATACTCTGGGCCCTCTCGGTGGAATGTCGTCTAATGTCTTGCCAGCATATGAATAAGTTCATAAGAGACCACATACCATGGTACGAGTAAAGAGTACTTGTCAGGAGACGAGGTTGAACAAGGTATAGAGTGATACCGATGATCAAACCTCGGACAAGTAAAATATCGCGTGACAAAGGGAATTGGTATCGTATGTGAATGGTTCATTCGATCACCGAAGTCATCGTTGAATATGTGGGAGCCATTATGGATCTCCGGATCCCGCTATTGGTTATTGGTCGGAGTGAGTACTCAACCATGTCCGCATAGTTCGCGAACCGTAGGGTGACACACTTAAGGTTTGATGTTGAAATGGTAGAACTTGAATATGGAATGGAGTTCGAATATTTGTTCGGAGTCCCGGATGAGATCCCGGACATCACGAGGAGTTCCGGAATGGTCCGGAGAATAAGATTCATATATAGGAAGTCATATTCCAAGTTTGGAAATGATCCGGTGCATTTATGGTAGGTTCTAGAAGGTTCTAGAAAAGTCCGGAAGAAATCACCATGGAAAGTAGAGTCCCGGAGGGACTCCACCTTGCATGGCCAGCCAACCCTAGAGGGGAGGAGTCCAAGGTGGACTCCTCTAGGGTGGCATGCCAACCCACCTCAAGGAAAGGTGGGAGTCCCACCATGGGTAGGACTCCCTCCTTGAGTAGGTTTCCCACATATGGGAGGTTTTAGTGTTGGGGTCTTATTCGAAGACTTGGACTAGAACTCTTGGGGCTTCCACCTATATAATGAGGGGCATAGGAGAGGGGGCTGGCCACTTCAAGCCTCAGCCTTGGCCGCACCCCTTAGAGGGCCGGCGCCCAACCTCTCTCTCTCCCCAAACCCTAGCGGTCTCTCTCCTCCACCACATCCCGCACGCTTAAATGAAGCTCCGCCGGATTTCTCCACCACCACCGACACCACGCCGTCGTGCTGTCGGATTCAAGAGGAGCTACTACTTCCGCTGCCCGCTGGAACAGGGAGGTGGACGTCGTCTTCATCAACAACCGAACGTGTGACCGAGTACGGAGGTGCTGCCCGTTCGTGGCGCCGAAGCGATCGTGATCAAGATCTTCTACGCGCTTTTGCAAGCGGCAAGTGAACGTCTACCGCAGCAACAAGAGCCTCATCTTGTAGGCTTTGGAATCTCTTCAAGGGTGAGACTCGATACCCCCTCGTTGCTACCATCTTCTAGATTGCATCTTGGCTTGGATTGCGTGTTCGCGGTAGGAAATTTTTTGTTTTCTATGCAACGTTATCCTACAGAGTGGTATCGTAGCCGTGTCTATGCATAGATGGTTGCACGAGTAGAACATAATGGTTTTGTGGGCGTTGATGCTCTTGTTATCTTTAGTTGAGTACTTTGCATCTTTATGGCATAGTGGGATGAAGCGGCTCGGACTAACTTTACATGACCGCGTTCATGAGACTTGTTCCTTGTTCGACATGCAACTTGTATTGCATAAGAGGCTTTGCGGGTGTCTGTCTCTCCTACTATAGTAAAGATTCAATTTACTCTTCTATTGACAACATTAGTATCACCGTTGTGGTTCATGTTCGTAGGTAGATTAGATCTCTCTCGAAAACCCTAAACCACGTAAAATATGCAAACCAAATTAGAGACGTCTAACTTGTTTTTGCAGGGTTTGGTGATGTGATATGGCCATGATGTGATGATGAATATGTATGAGATGATCATTATTGTATTGTGGCAACCGGCAGGAGCCTTATGGTTGTCTTTAAATTTCATGTTGACTAGTTTTTCAAAGTAGTTGTAATAGTTGCTACATGAGGTGAACAACCATGAAGACGGCGCCATGGACCTTGACGCTACACCGACAATGATGGAGATCATGCCCGAAGATGATGGAGATCATGTCCGTGCTTTGGAGATGAAGATCAAAGGCGCAAAGACAAAAGGGCCATATCATATCACATATGAATTGCATGTGATGTTAATCCTTTATGCATCTTATTTTGCTTAGATCGCGACGGTAGCATTATAAGATGATCCCTCACATTAATATCAAGATAATAAAGTGTTCTCCCTCGTATGCACCGTTGCACAGTTCGTCGTTTCGAAGCATCTCGTGATGATCGGATGTGATAGACTCAACGTTCACATACAACGGGTGTAAGCCATGTTGCACACGCAGAATACTTGGGTTTGCTTGACGAGCCTAGCATGTACAGACATGGCCTCGGGACAACGGAAACCGAAAGGTTGAACATGAGTCATATGGATGATATGATCAACATGTTGATGTTCACCATTAAAGCTACATCATCTCACGTGATGATCGGTTTTGGTGTAGTGGATTTGGATCGTGTACCACTTAACAACTATGAGGGATGTTGTATTAAGTGGGAGTTCATTAGTAATTAGATTAAAACATGAACTAATTATCATAAACTTAGTCCGAGTAGTATTTTGAATTAATTTTGTAGTATTGGCATCCGTTTTCTACCATGCGCTAGTCTTGTTATTGAGATAGAAATACTCGTTAAAATCTGACAAGAAACTTTACTGGATTGGTACCGTATTGTTAAAAGAATCAAGAAATGATTAAGTCCTATTGCAAACTTTTAGTAAACCTCACATTGTTGATTCGAAGAGCTATGGTTTCAATTAGTACCTAAAGTTATCTTGTCTCCGTGAAACTTGAAGTTCAAATCTGTTTGAAAAGTAAGGAGCTGAAAATTTAGTTTTCGTAAATAATCAAGGTATGAGATATATATGATATCTAAGACCTTATTGCAAGATGATAGAATATAATTTGGTGAGACTACATAAACTCATAAGTTTTATGGGAATGTACGAAGATTGAAGACGCAAGGCGTCCCAATCCTCCAACTATTGGGGCACTAATAATATTCGCATATCCATGAAGTTATCATCCTTAGTATGCACCGTTGCTAAGACTCGTCGTTTCGAAGCATCACGTGATGATCGGGTGTGATAGATTCTACGTGTGCATACAACGGGTGCAAGCCAGATTTGCACATGCGAATACCAAGGCTAAAACTTTACGAGCCTAGCATGTACAGACATGGTCTCGGAAAGTCATCATGATATAATGGATAAAATTATGAGTGAAATTGTTCATCATATTACAAAGTTACTAATAGTGAAATCTGAAACACTTGTCATATGATGATCAACTTAAAGTAAGAACCTCAAGGTTATTGGTATTTGACCAACAAACCTAGAAGTTAATAATGTTAAAGTGTTTTTCTGAATAATGAGGAAAGCTAAAAGAGAAACTGCAAAAGATATTTTGGCAAAAAGAAAAGAAAAGACTAGAAAGTCTAGCTCAGGTGTATACAAATGATATACATGTTATGGTTGTATTCCTAGTTAAGTCACACTATGAAATTCTTGGGTATAAGTACTATATTGGTTGGTATGAAGTGTCATACAAAAACAACGCAATACAAGAATACTATGGCCTAAGTGACTGATAAGGAATATGGTAATAATGCACGTCTGGAACATAATAAAGTGTTATTATGTTTGTCGTTGGCATTCTACCTAACCCTTAGAATTTATAATAAAGAGCTTAATAAATTGTTATTTTGCTCTGGTCAAATAAAAACAATGAGTTGTTCAAATTATGACATTACTCCATGTACGATGGATAAGTTATTATAAATCTTAATGGTGAAACACACACACATAATATCGACGCTAAAATGCCATAAGGCAAATGATTTGAATTCCACTTATTTGTGGAACCGCCATTTAGGTCATGTTAGAAAGGAACGCATGAAGGAACTCCATGCAAATGGATTTTTGGAGTCATTTGATTTTTTGAATCGTTTGGCGCTTGCAAAATCTTTTCTAAAAAGTAATGACTGAAATACCGTTCATAGGCCGAGAGTTAAACGGGCAACTAACTTAGTGAAAACATACATAATGATATATGTGGTTCACTGGGCATAGTTGTATGCGGGAGATTCTTCTACTTCATGAAAACTTCCAACAATAAATTGAGTATATATGTGGATATATTCAATAAGGAAGAAGTTTGAAACATTTGAATGGATTCAAATAAATTTCAGCATGAAGTGGAAATCATCGTAATAGAAAAATCAAATATCTATGATTGGATCATGGTGGAAATATTGAATTATGAGTTTTAGCGAACATCTAAGAGAGTTATGAAATTGTTCTACAACTCACGTTTCTTGGAGTATCATAGTGATGATGAAGTATCCAAGAGATATATCCAAACCTTGTTGGATCAATGATGAGATAAGATATTGACGCCATTATATTTTTGTGGATTATGCTTTAGTGACTACCGCTTTTACACTCGAATAAAGCATCATCATGATCCGTTGAAATGACACCATACGAGTTATGGCATGGGTATGAACCCCGATAGTCTTTTCTTAAATTTTGGTATGCATAGCATAAGTAAATAAGTTTACAACCAAAATCGGATGAATGTCTTTGTTGGTTATCCCAGAGATTTGATTGGGAATTCTTCCCACGAGACAAAGACAAAAGTGTTTGTCAATGCTTCTTATTTCCGAGAAATTGTTTCTAGTGAAGTATTTGAGTGGGAAGACAATATAATTTGATAAGGCTTATGAACCTGAGCATAATGATCAGAGTAGCGCAGCATCGGAAATTGGTTCCGGAAGCGACCACGACGATCATGGCTTCCATGACTACAAAGTGTTTTAGCCATGGAGATCAAAATACATATTGAACCTTGTAGGTATGGTTAACTTTGTGATCAAATAAATGATTTGTGGACAAAGGATTGTTTTTTGAACAATGATAAACCAACTACAAAACAAAGAAGTTATGATGGGCCCTGACTCCGTTAAAATGGCTATACGCCATGAAATCCAAGATAGATGAATACTTTTTGAAAGTAAATGGATCTATAGACTTGGATGAAATATCCTTGAAGAAGCTCGACTTGTTGAAAAATTGTTTACGACAAAGTTCAAAGAGTTGACTACGATAAGATTAGATCTTCCGTAGTAATGCTTATAGTCCATGTGGATTATTCTAGTAATCACTACATATTTCTTTTATGAGATATGCTAGTAGGATGGAAAAATACATTTCTTATCAGAAGAGTGTATTAAAAGTGTATACAAGATACAACCAAGAGTTTTGCTAGTCCGTGGAATACTAGATAGGTATACAAACTTCAATTGGATGAAGTGAGTATCGAGGAGTTGGAATCTTCACCAGATGAAATAGTCAAAGAGTTTTTGATTTCATCAAAAACGATGAAGAGGCTTGCATTTGCAAGAAATTAAGTGGGAGCACTGAGACATATTTATAATACTTTATGTAGATGACATATAGTTGGTTGTAAATGATGTAATTATATACTTGATTAAAAAGGTTTCATTGAGAAATTAACTTCAATGAAAAGATATGGACTGAAACAAATTTAGTGTCAAGATCTATAAACATAGATTGAAACACATAATAAGTTTAAGTCAAAGTACATAGAATAGATATTGAAATAGTTCAATATAGAAATATTAAGAAAATATTCTTGTCATATGAAGTTTTTACAAGACTTGAGTGTATCTGACACTCAATGAGTAAAAACATATGAGTGATTTTAGATCACAATTAATATGTACACAATCAGATGTCCTGTGCTCTAAAATGTTAGGAGCAATGATTCATGTGATGATCATTGGACAAACAGTAAGAATATCCCTGTGTGCTTTAGAAGAACCAAGGATACATGTATAGTTTTATATGAGGTAATGACAAACAAATCGTTGTAAGGTGTTGCACCGATATTGGTTTGGTCACATATAAAAATAAATTTCAATCTCAATTAGGCTAAGTGTTATTTAAAAAGGTAGCACAATGAGATAGAAGTTGTCTATGCTAGATTTAGAAGAGTTCTAAATATTGTGACGGATTCTACAAAAGAAGGCGAGTATGTCATTGTTTTGACAATGACATAGGATGTTAAGTCAAGAGGTTCTTTGAGAACTTGGTGTAGTTCCGACAGAGTCAGAACTTTGAAGCTATATTGTGTGTGACAATATTAGTGACATATTTCAGACCGCGGAATTAAGGTTCCACCTGAAGACCAAACATATTTAATGCTGACTCATTTGGAAATGAGTGATGCGTTGAGACGCAAATGAATTACAAAATACATACGTTTCTGAGCAAGTCAGATCCGTTGACTAAAACCTCTCCCGTGAGCAAAACATGATAAAGCACCGGAAGACCAAGGTGTTATATCTTTACAAATGTAAACTAGATTATTGACTCTAGTGCAAGTGGGAGACTGTTGGAGATATGCCCAAGAGGCAATAATAAAATGGTTATTATTATATATCTTTGTGTTTTTGATAATGTTTACATACCATGCTATAATTGTATTAACCGAAACATTGATACATGTGTGTTATGTGAACAACAAGGAGTCCCTAGTATGCCTCTTAACTAGCTTGTTGATTAATAGATGATCATGGTTTCGTGATCATGAACATTGGATGTTATTAATAACAAGGTTATGTCATTATATGAATGATGTAATGGACACACCCAATTAAGCGTAGCATAAGATCACGTCATTGAGTTATTTGCTATAAGCTTTCGATACATAGTTACCTAGTCCTTATGACCATGAGATCATGTAAATCACTTATACCGGAAAGGTACTTTGATTACATCAAACGCCACCGCGTAAATGGGTGGTTATAAAGGTGGGATTAAGTATCCGGAAAGTATGAGTTGAGGCATATGGATCAACAAGTGGGATTTGTCCATCCCGATGACGGATAGATATACTCTGGGCCCTCTCGGTGGAATGTCGTCTAATGTCTTGCAAGCATATGAATAAGTTCATAAGAGACCACATACCATGGTACGAGTAAAGAGTACTTGTCGGAGACGAGGTTGAACAAGGTATAGAGTGATACCGATGATCAAACCTCGGACAAGTAAAATATCGCGTGACAAAGGGAATTGGTATCGTATGTGAATGGTTCATTCGATCACCGAAGTCATCGTTGAATATGTGGGAGCCATTATGGATCTCCAGTATCCCGCTATTGGTTATTGGTCGGAGTGAGTACTCAACCATGTCCGCATAGTTCGCGAACCGTAGGGTGACACACTTAAGGTTTGATGTTGAAATGGTAGAACTTGAATATGGAATGGAGTTCGAATATTTGTTCGGAGTCCCGGATGAGATCCCGGACATCACGAGGAGTTCCGGAATGGTCCGGAGAATAAGATTCATATATAGGAAGTCATATTCCAAGTTTGGAAATGATCCGGTGCATTTATGGTAGGTTCTAGAAGGTTCTAGAAAAGTCCGGAAGAAATCACCATGGAAAGTAGAGTCCCGGAGGGACTCCACCTTGCATGGCCAGCCAACCCTAGAGGGAGGAGTCCAAGGTGGACTCCTCTAGGGTGGCCTGCCAACCCACCTCAAGGAAAGGTGGGAGTCCCACCATGGGTAGGACTCCCTCCTTGAGTAGGTTTCCCACATATGGGAGGTTTTAGTGTTGGGGTCTTATTCGAAGACTTGGACTAGAACTCTTGGGGCTTCCACCTATATAATGAGGGGCATAGGAGAGGGGGCTGGCCACTTCAAGCCTCAGCCTTGGCCGCACCCCTTAGAGGGCCGGCGCCCAACCTCTCTCTCTCCCCAAACCCTAGCGGTCTCTCTCCTCCACCACATCCCGCACGCTTAAATGAAGCTCCGCCGGATTTCTCCACCACCACCGACACCACGCCGTCGTGCTGTCGGATTCAAGAGGAGCTACTACTTCCGCTGCCCGCTGGAACGGGGAGGTGGACGTCGTCTTCATCAACAACCGAACGTGTGACCGAGTATGGAGGTGCTGCCCGTTCGTGGCGCCGGAAGCGATCGTGATCAAGATCTTCTACGCGCTTTTGCAAGCGGCAAGTGAACGTCTACCGCAGCAACAAGAGCCTCATCTTGTAGGCTTTGGAATCTCTTCAAGGGTGAGACTCGATACCCCCTCGTTGCTACCGTCTTCTAGATTGCATCTTGGCTTGGATTGCGTGTTCGCGGTAGGAAATTTTTTGTTTTCTATGCAACGTTATCCTACATTCGTATGCTCTTCGGTCTTCTGGAAGGTTCGTGGCAAAATAGGACCCTGGGACTTGATTTCGTCCAATTCCGAGAATATTTCGTTACTAGGATTTCTGAAACCAAAAACAGCGAGAAAACAACAGAACTCGGCACTTCGGCATCTTGTTAATAGGTTAGTTCCAGAAAATGCACGAATATGACATAAAGTGTGCATATAACATGTAGAAATCATCAATAATATGGCATGGAACATAAGAAATTATCGATACGTCGGAGACGTATCACACAGCAGCAAGTTTTCCCTCAGTAAGAAACCAAGGTTATCGAACCAGTAGGAGCCAAGAAGCACGTTGAAGGTTGATGGCGGCGGAGTGTAGTGCGGCGCAACACCAGGGATTCCGGCACCAACGTGGAACCTGCACAACACAATCACAGTACTTTGCCCCAACGTAACAGTGAGGTTATCAATCTCACCGGCTTGCTGTAAACAAAGGATTAGATGTATAGTGTGGATGATGATGATTGTTTGCGAAGAACGATGAAAGAACAATTGCAGCAGATTGTATTTCAGATGTAAAGAATAGGATCGGGGTCCATAGATCACTAGTGGTGTCTCTCCCATAAGATAAACAGATGTTGGGTGAACAAATTACAGTTGGGCAATTGATAGATAAAGAAGGCATAACAATGCACATACATATATCATGATGAGTACTATGAGATTTAATCAGGGCATTACGACAAAGTACATAGACCGCTATCCAGCATGCATCTATGCCTAAAAAGTCCACCTTCAGGTTATCATACGAACCCCCTCCAGTATTAAGTTGTAAACAACAGACAATTACATTAAGTATGGTGTGTAATGTAATCAACACAAATATCCTTAGACAAAGCATCGATGTTTTATCCCTAGTAGCAACAGCACATCCACAACCTTAGAACTTTCTATCACTGTCCTAGATTTAATGGAGGCATGAACCCACTATCGAGCATAAATACTCCCTCTTGGAGTCACAAGTATCAACTTGGCCAGAGCCTCTACTAGCAACGGAGAGCATGCAAGAACATAAATAACATATAAGATAGATTGATAATCAACTTGACATAGTATTCAATATTCATCGGATCCCAACAAACACAACATGTAGCATTACAAATAGATGATCTTGATCATGATAGGCAGCTCACAAGATCTAACATGATAGCACAATGAGGAGAAGACAACCATCTAGCTATTGCTATGGACCCATAGTCCAGGGGTGGACTACTCACACATCGATCCGGAGGCGATCATGGCGATGAAGAGACCTCCGGGAGATGATTCCCCTCTCCGGCAGGGTGCCGGAGGCGATCTCCTGAATCCCCCGAGATGGGATTGGCGGCGGCGGCGTCTCTGGAAGGTTTTCCGTATCGTGGCTCTCGGTACTGGGGTTTTCGCGACGAAGGCTTTAAGTAGGCGGAAGGGTAGGTTTAGGGGCATCACGGGGGCCCCACACAACAGGCCGGCGCGGCCAAGGCCCAGGCCGCGCCGCCCTGTTGTCTGGCCACCTCGTGGCCCCACTTCGTATCCTCTTCGGTCTTCTGGAAGCTTCATGGAAAAATAGGACTCTGGGCGTTGATTTCGTCCAATTCCGAGAATATTTCCTTACTAGGATTTCTGAAACCAAAAACAACAGAAAACAACAACTGGCTCTTCGGCATCTCGTCAATAGGTTAGTGCCGAAAAATGCATAATAATGACATATAATGTGTATAAAACATGTGAGTATCATCAATAAAGTAGCAGGGAACATAAGAAATTATAGATACGTTTGAGACGTATCAGGCTGCACATTAATCTAATGAGTAAGATTGTCTACATTCTCTTTAACCCTGGGTGACTTTCCGCAAATGTGTACTGGCACCAGGGTATCGCCATTAACAGGCCCCCTGAGCATCCACCCGGCCCAAAGCTCCAGCATTCACCCACGTAGTTCATTAAACTTAGTTGTTTTTCCTTAACCACTAACACAATATTATCATAGCATTGCTTGCAACAACTAAATTTAATGGCGACAAAGTAGTCAAGTGGGGTTGGCTAGACTACTGGGAGTGAAGAGCAAGCATAAAAACCCTATACATGTATACTACAAAAAGTACTACAGTGCATAGACAAAAGCTGAGACATTTGTGATTGGTGTGTCACTTGCCTGGATAAAGTGGAGCGTTGATACAATCTTCACAAGCACACACGTTGCAGTCGGCACAATCACAATCTACAACCAAACAACAATGCACCATAAACATGGTGTCATACATTGACATGCACAACTAGAAGACATGAATGCAATATGTATGTTAAACATGGTCACACCACTTAGTTGTTCTCTGGTTGTCTACTACATGCATGATGCCATGGATGCAAAAGGTTTTGTATTCTGTTATTATCATATACTCAAACATGTCTCTATTCAAGATCCATTTTGTAAAATATTTGATGTCTATGAGATTTAAATAAGGTATGCATAGTATTCTATAAGTTTAAAATAAATACATTTGGTAAATAGGCACAATTAATATTTATAAACAATAAAATATTGTTCCAAAGACATCTATGCATGCTAGATTATTTCATAAAACTAATGCAAAAGGATTTACTCAATTTGGGATTATATATTTTATTTTATAGCCAGGGTACTCAAGTTGGGCATTTAAATTTGAATGATTTTTAAACTTATGTAAGCTCACATTTTATAGTTCCACAATGTTCCTTATGTTGCAAGGATTCCAACGATATATGATTTGTAGTTTTTGGACGAACAGAGTTCATGTTATGATTTTTACAAAGCGCTGACTATAGAAATCATGTTAAAACAAAAGCTAGGGTTTGTCCACGACATGTGGAGCTATTCTATTAGTCAGTACCTCTATCACGCGGATCGACACTTTGCACCATTGGATCTAGTTAAATTCTATGGCTCAGATCTGTTGATAGAAAGATGGAAAGAAAAATAAAAGAAATAGGGGGGCCTACGTGGCGCTGAGATGGCGCTGACGAGGCACGGACGTGGCGATGACGTGGTTGGGATGATGGTGTGGTCGACGGTGGCGGCTCGTGTGGTGATCGGCGGTGGCGTTTTCGGCGTCCTCTGGCTCGGCCGAGGAGCGGACGACGTGAGGCGCCCGACGGCGGTTCAGCGGGTGGCCGGGCATCGCCTCAGGGGAGCTCTGACGACAGCGAGAGGTGAACGGAGGCGGCGGCTCCGGCGAGGAATCTGCGTGGCTTGGCAGCGTGTTGGCAGACGGGAGGGAGGGGGAATGAGAGGGGGTGTGCGGGCTTTTTAGGGGAGTGTGGAGGGGGGAGAGGTGGGGGGAACATGGCCAGGGTGGGGGCGTGGTGCGGGAGGGAGTGGGGCGGAGGTTGGGAATGACTGACGGGTGGGGCCCGTTGTCACGGGAGGAGAGAGGAGAGGGGGCGTGGGGCTAGGCTGGTTCTGCTGGGCTCGCTTGACCCAGTTGGGCTGCTGCCCCATTTTTTGTTTCTTTTCTTTTTCTTTTTTCTGTTTTATTTTTATTTGCAAAGCCTTTTGGCACCAAAACAATTCAGAAAAATACAAATAAAATATCTGCGGATTCCTTGTGAAAAGGACTTCAATATGGAACCACTTCTAAAACAAAATAACATTTTTGGAAAATCCAAAAGTGGCATATATGCCTATTTGGCTATTAGTGTCATTTTTAGGGTTTGGGGTTTAAAAATAAAGTTTGATTTTTTCCCTAATATGCAATCATGTCGTGATGCATTATGAATGCAATGCATGATGTTTGGAAATTTTAAAATGTGGGATGTTACAAGTCTAGTAGAAGCTTACTAGGGACACAATGTTGTCTACAAACAACACAAGTATTAATGTTTTTGCTTAATACAATTCTAGCATGGAGGACAGACATTTATCATGAACAAGGAAATATGATAATAACTATATTGCTCTTGCTGCTAGGGCATATTTCCAACATGGAGCACAGTAGGAAAAACACCATTCATTCAAATGAACTGAAGAAATAAAGAATTTACATATGAACCGTCGATAAGAAATATGTATCGAAAATTTATAGTTAAGAGCATATCAACTTATCATGATCTTCCACGAGAATTTTGCTTTTGAAGATCGTTTCCCCGTTAATGGGTGAATCTATGCACGGGCCCTAACAAAGTCCTTTGTGGTCCCTTGTTTCAAGTATGCTAAATATTCTCAAGGGATTGGTCTAAGGAATAGGGCTTTCTTGGTTGTTCAATGATTCCTGCAAGTTGAAGGCATTGATTATGGGGAGACCTTTGCTCTTGTGGCTCGTCTTGAGTCGATCGGCATCCTTCTTGCATATGATATTCACCATAATTTCAAACTTCAACAAGTGGAAGTTTAAAGTGCTTTCTTGTGTGGTCCATTAAATGATATTGTATATGCGAACCAACCCCTGGGGTTCGAAGACTCCAACCATTCGAACCATGTCTACAAACTCAATAAGGCGATCAGTGACCTTAAACAATCCCCACGTGCATGGTATGAGCACCTTAGGTAGAAACTAGTAGATCGTGGCTTCAAGGTTGGGCAAATCGACCCCTCCCGTTTTACTAAGAAGAGGTTAACAAGGATCTTTTCATATGCCAACTGTATGTGAAATATATAATATTTGGATCCACTAAGAAAGATTTTAATGAACAATTTGTGAAGCTAATAACCGATAAGTTTGAGATGTCTATGATGGGTGAGTTGAAGTTATTTCTAGATTTTCAGATCAAGCAATTGAATACAGAGAATTTCATCAACCAAGCAAAGTGTATTCAAGACATGATCACTAATTGTCATCTTGCACTTGATCCTCTTGGTAAACCCGTGAACCAATAGGTATAACGTTCCATGATCGGTTTGTCTACATTACCTTTATACATCTTGACATGATATTATGTTGAGTGTAGATGCTTGCGCAAGATACCAAGCTTCCCCAAAAGAGATTCATCGTCTGGCTGTGAAAAGGATGTTTCGATATTTGATGGATACCCCAAATTATGGTGTTTGGTACTCGAAAGTCTCTCTCATTTAGTTATATGGATTCCGATTGAGCAGGAGACAAAGAATGAAAGGAAATCAACCTCCGGGGCTGTACATTTTCATGGTAGGTCATTGCTATGTTGGTCATCATAGCAGGAGAATTGTGTCCATTTATACCGCCGAAGCCAAGTATGTTCATTCCACAAGATGTTGCACTCAATTGCTATGGATGAGGGCAAACTTTAAGTGATTACTTTGTTTTTATAGATAAAGTACCTCTTTTGTGTGACAATGGGAGTACAATCAATATCATTTACAATCTGGTGCAACATGCGAAGACGAATCATATTGAGATCCGCCACCACTTCACTAGGGAACATGTCACATGCGGGGATATTGAGCTTGCATATGTTGGAACCAAGGATCAACTCGCGGACATTTTCACGAAGCGACTTGATGAAGAAAGCTTTCAAGCTTCAAGCTTAGGTTGAGTATCCTTGTGCCTACAAATGTGTCTGATGACGTTGGGACTCCAAGTGCAGAGTGTTGTGTCACCAGAGTATTTTTCCCACAAGGGTAACTCAAGGGTTTATATGAACTCTGGGGGAATTGAGCAAAGAGTGTTCTCTTATCTCTTCTTATAGCAATCCTGCAAAGTAAAATAAAGCCTTGTGTCCCCAACTCCACCGTGTGGTTGTCAAGCACAAGGTTATATGTAAGTAAATAAAACACATGTAATAATAAAGCGAGTAAAACTTTTGGCGGGAAAGTCGTCTCTTCCTCTTCCTCCACCGCGCCTTCCTCCGGAGGGCTCTGCGACGAGGAAGTCACCCCCCTCTTCGAACCACGAGTGCGGTGCGCGAAGTCCAGGTTGACGGTTTCGGAGTCTGACCCCGTACGTTCTCCGTCGTTCTCCTCCTCGCCCTCGTCAATCTCCTCGCCCTCGATCATCTCCGGGGGCTCCTTCCCGGCGAGTGGGGGGGTGATTAGATATCTTTTACCACCGCTGCATTAAAACCAAGAGAGTAAATTAGCAACACCAACGGATTCATCTACTTGTCACGAAGAGAAATGGAACCATCATGTAACATCCCAAGTTTTCAAATCAATAAAGAAAAGGAATTCAATTGTTCAAAATTAGGAACCAACAAAAACTTTTATTGAATAATGTGTTATGCATAATGCTCATGCTTGATCTCTGTGTTTATGCCATGATGTGTTTTTTTGAATTCTTTGACAATTTGCTAAAACCCTAAGCCCTGTCTAATGGAATCACAAAGGGACCAAGAATAAAAAGGAAAAATGAAAATAGCACCACATATGCACTTATGGCCATATTTGCCAAATCAAGATTTAGGACAATTTGACTTGTGCCAATGGTTGGGAAAGGTTAATAAACACTTAAGAACCACATTTGAATCAAAGAAACCCAAATCAAATCAAAAGAAAATGCAAAACTATGCAACATGTGATAATGGTCAAAATTGACAATGATCTCATGATACCCACTTTGAGCCCCTGTATTAAGAGATTCTTAAACCAAACTCTCCCAACTCTTTGCACCTCATCCAAGACCTCATCAAGATGAACAACTTTGGTACAGACCACCCCTGCAAGTTCTTCATAAATTCTTTAATATCATCAAGCAAAGTAGCAACATCAAAACAGATTCTAGATTATGCCATTTTTGGTTTTTCACAAATCAATTCCATTTTGCACCCCACCACCACCATTGTGTGCCAAATAATATTAGAAGCAACTCCACCAAAAATCTTTGCAAAATTCAAAAATTCATCTCTTGCGGCCATTGTGTCGAACACATGGCAGGCACAAATCTGCCAACTCACTACATCCTTATATCCAGCGGATTTTTGCCCCAACCATCAAGCTTAGGTCACCATTAGTCCTCTCTTCCACTCATTGCACGATGCCAAGTGCCAGAGACAAAGTCTCTGCATGATTTCTTCAAGGACATGACCATGCCGAGCATGTCATGCCCCTCCACCATGTCACTCCTCTCTCCACTCACTCTGGCCATGCACCACCATGTCCTGGAGACGCTACACACTCCCGTCATCACGCTCGTGCAAACCCCTGGCCAGTAGACGCGCTGCAACATCGGGAACGCAACGTGCCCGTGACGCACAGACGCGCCAGAGCGTGCACGCTCGCTTCACCGGAGCGCGCCAGAGCACGGCTTGCCCTCATCACCCTCGTCCTCCCCTTGACTTCTCCTCTCGCCGTAGCACCACCACGTCACCCTCTACACGCTAGACATGCTCACCTACGCCGGAGAGGATGCTCGCCGTCGTCATCGTCGGAGACTTCCGCCACGGTACTGAGCGTTCACGTCACCCTCCCGCTCGCGTCACTGCCTCGTTTTCAACGCCGTCAAGCGTGCCGTGCTCGCCGTGACATCGCCTACACTGCAGCGTCGTCGCCCAGCTCACCCCGCCACTGTATCGCCGTCGCCACGCTCGACCTGACCCGCGCGCCTCGGATCTCGACGCCGCTATAAATAGAGGCCTCCCTCGCCTCAATTCTTCACACCACTCGCTTCTCCTCTCGTCTCTGACCCTCCTCGAGCTCTCCCTCTCCCAATTTACACCGTAGCTAGCCAATTGCTCGCCGGAGTGCCGTGGCGCTGCCCCAGAAGGATCCGGAGCTAGAAGCCACCTCAGGAGACGCCACCTGTACCAGGAGCTTCGCCACCCTCGACAACGTCGCCGCGCACCCTCGCCGATGATCGTCGGAGCTCAGGTGAGCCTCCGACCCCCTGGTGCTCGCCGCCAGTGAGCCCGTGCTCGTCGTCGATGACGACGCACGTGGACCGTCCGATCAAGTTCTAATCATGCGTCCCAGATTCAAACATACCGCTTCGGGTTATAAGTGTCGCTGACGCATGGACCCCGCTGTCAGGCGGCCTGCTCGTGCGAGACGCGCAGTGGGCCGGCCCATTTCTTTTTCTCCCTTTGGCCCAGCTTCGTTTCGCGCGCAAGCCCAGCGATTCAAATTCGAATAAATCAAATTAATTCAAATTCAATACTAGTGCTATGTTCAAAATTGAATAGAATTAAATCTACTAAGCCAAATTTCATGAATTTATTATTGTTGGAAAGCTTAGGAAATTCTCTATCCAACTACACTGGTCTCAACCCTAGATTTAATGTAGAACTCATGTAGTAAAAATAACAAGGGAGGGCCTTTTCTAACTTCAAACATTTATTAAAAATCAACCATAAATGATTTTGAGTTGATTCCAACTCTCAAAAATCACATGTCATATTGTCTATCTGAATATGTAAAAATATGACATGGTTGTTTCATATGATCATGGGCTAGAATAAATAATGGATATGTGGCTATTTCTAGTCCATTTAAATTGCCCCAAATTAACTAATTAAATGGTATGAGAGGTATTCTCTCATTTAAATCTCTGTCTCAAGTAATTCAACATGAAGTAATGACCTTGGTCTATATAAGCTCATATTGTATTACTTGGTGATATTAAATTATTACTATGTTAGGGTTAAAATTGCATGAGGTGTAATACCTCATTTAAATCATTTTCCCCAAATGATAAATATGAAGTGTTGACCTTGGTCAACATGCGTTCATACCTTATTATTTGAGGAGATTAAATCTTAACAAGATTCAATGAGAGGAAATTATTTCTCCAAAGAACTAAATAGAAACACTAATAAATATTTTTAATGAGAGGAAATTATTTAAAAAAAAGAAAACAAAGCCACCCACCATGTTAATAAGGATGTGATGCAATAGCTTGTGTGAACCATTTTTGTGCTTAGTCTAGCCCTTGAGATTTGTTTGGTGATTGTATACCTCGTATCCGTTTATAAATGCTAGTACCGAGGAATACCAGGAGGAGGAGGTCTACTTCGAGGAGGAAGAAGAAGAGAACTTTGATCATTGTACCACTCTAGGCAAGCTATACTCTTGCAAGCTACCTTGTGCAAAGCTCTAATAGAGCAAGGCACCATTACATGTTACTTTGTGTTTAATGATCCCAACCCAAGTTTTTACCTTACAAGTTTTTGACTTTGGTTTATCAAAGTTTATTTTTCATTCATGATTCACTTTTAGTCTAAATCAGGATTAGTACAAGAGTATCACACTTATCCTAGAAAGATATAAGCTAGTTAGCACCCCTCATGATTAGTGGCTAGTGCTAAAAACTAAAATTGACTACTCTAGATGGGAACATGTGAATCAAATGACTTTGAAAACCTTGGAATGATGAGTCATTCCATTGAAAGATTTTGAAGGTGAATGTGACTTGAATGACATGATGAATTTGATAAAAACTGATGATTGGGTTCGGATGCGATACCATTCCCATTTTACAAGTACCCCCACAATACCTGCTTATGGGTAGGGCTTAACTAGAAGTTTATGTATTTTAGTATGGGTTCCCTCTAAACAAGCGTCATAGGGGTTATGCCGTGGCTGCCTCCGTTGAAAGTGAAATGACGTGAAAATGAGGTGAATGCCCTACCCAAGCCCTGTGCAGTTCCCAGGATTGACGGTTTGTCTTCACTGGGAGGCCAAGCTCATGGGGAGAGGTGCCTATACTAGGATATGTAAGTGAAAGGTTATGGTTGATGATCTGCATACTGAGTATGATTATTCAGGGTTATACCTGACGGATGCAATCAAAAGTTGTGGCACAAGTGTACAACCTCTGTAGAGTGTAAACCTATTCGAATAGCCGTGTCCGCGGTTATGGACGGTTGGATGGCCATACTATTCCATTGTCAGATGTTTTCTAATAATGAATGGTGAATCGAAAGGTGAATTTGACTTGATCACAACAAAGTTGTGGGAATGACACTAATGTTCCCACTTGAGTTAACTTAGGCAAATGAGGAGTCTTTCATTAATAAGTGCTTATGTAATAAAATTGGCTTTATAAAAATAAACCTAGAGCTTAGAACCTCGTTGCTATAATTAAAAGTACTTACACTAGTATTAGTTTGCGAGTACTTTAAAGTACTCATGGTTGTGTCCCTGGCTATTCAAATGGCCAGACTATGAAGAAGAGCAGCAGTATCAGGAGGACGGACAGCAGGACGTCTACGATAACTAGGATCGTCTTCTAACGTCAAGCGTTGCCTGTGGAATAGATGGACTACTACTACTTCGCTTCCGCTATGTGTTGTGTTGATCATTAGATCAACTATTATTGTAATCTTGGATCATGTGATCTATTGTTGTAAGACGACTATGGTTTATAATGAATGATGGTTATGTAATATCAACTGTTATGTCTCCCAAAAACAATCTTCCTGGGATTGCGATGTATGGCATAATAGGCATCTGGACTTAAAAATCCGGGTGTTGACAAGTTGGTATCAGAGCCATTGTTTGACCTTAGGAGGCCCTAGTTATAATGGACGTTTGAAAAACTTAGTTTCCAAAAACAAATGAAGTGAATATCTATGAAAACTTATTCACCTTCTTATCTTTGATCTTTTCAAAATTAGAAAGTCATGCTCTACTTTTTCTTGTAATTCTACATAAAATTTTGACACACTTGCTCACTTCTCTAACTTACTCATCTAATTCACTTACAGATCGAGCAACTCAACCAGACCAAGTTTTACCAGCTGGGCAATGACGGGAGCCTGATTTTTGAGAGGGACTTGGATGCTTTGTCTGAGCATCTCGGGCGTCCGCACCCGGAGTTCTTTGGAACTCAAGTCAACGACCAGCCCGGGGGGAGAACTACAGTGGATTGTAGTTGTAGATCTGAGAGGCAAGATGGAACCTCCTATGTCAGAGAGGATCCATTTTTCCATCAGGGAGAACAACTGGCTAGATGGACTAGCTAGAGCCCTGCAGGAAGCACTTGCCCGTCTGTGTGGGCAGAATGTGACTCAGATCTAGGGGACTCGCTTTTCTCACTTTGCAAGGCATGACTCCATTGGAGGACCCATGGACCTGCCATCACACCCCAAGCTGAAGCATCACGTGGAGCACCTGGACTATATGTTGCACGAGACCCAGAAGGAGCTGGACAACTCTCGTGTCTACGCCAACCAGTCCCACCTCCACCTGTCCCAGCAGACTGATGCCATCAAGATGCTTGCGAAGGACTGCAAGTCACTCTACCTGCAGCGTGCCAAGAAGGACTCCACCATTGCGCGCCTCCGCGCAAAGATAGCATCCTTGGAGGAGACTGTCCAGGCACATGAGACTCAGTTGAGGGCTCTGGAAGAAGAAGGTGAAGACATTCAGGGAGGAGCAGCCTACCTGAGTGATGATGATGACTTTGAGGAAGATGAGAACACTGATGTGGAAGACTATGAGTTCCTGGAGGCCGGATAAGATGACTTCATCGAGATAGATGATTGATGATGAGTAGTTTCACTTGAGCACTTGCGTAGGTGTGAGTTTGTATCACGGTACCTTGTATCGTAGATTGGAGAAATAGTTCTTAAAACCATGGATGTGTTAGCTTGTAATGTGTGTTGTTTGAAATGGATGAAAGTGTTGTTTAATGTCAACATGTCAAGTACTCATGTTTTAAATTTCTCAACTTACCCAAAACAAGCCATAGAAAATTCCCTCTTATCTCATGATCTATCTCAATGTTCAGGTGGCCCCTCCAACCCGTAGCGCCAACCAAGATGCCATGATGCAGATGTTACAAATGATGATGGCAGATAGAGAGGCTGAAAGAGCTGAAAGACAAGCCAATATTGCAGCACTACAGCAAATATCTCAGAACAACCAAGGCCATGGAAACCATGATCATCCTGGCTCCAAACTGAAGAACTTTCAGAACACTAACCCTCTCATGTTCAGCAAGACCGAAGAGCCCCTAGATGCTGATGATTGGCTCCAGACAATGGAGAACAACTTGGAAGTAGCCGGAGTTGAAGCAACAAAAAAAGTACTGTTTGCCACCCACTATTTGGCAGGACCTGCCGGAGCCTGGTGGACAAGTACCTGTGCAATGAATGCGGGATAGATAATGACTTGGGAAGATTTCAAGCTCAAGTTTAGCAAGTACCATGTGCCCCCAGGTTTGATAAAGAAGATGAGGGATGAGTTCAGGGAACTCAAACAAGGCAGGATGTCCGTGGTAGAATACCGCGACAGATTCCTCACTCTGTCAAGGTACGCCCCGGATGAGACCGTCACCACTGAGAAAAGGAAGGAAAGATTCCTGAACGGACTGCACGATGAGATGCAGACTGTGCTGGTAAACACTCCCTTTGCTGATCTAGAAGCCCTGGTGGACTCAGCTATCCAGATGGAGGGAAGACTCCACCAAGCCAATGAGAACCGCAAACGCCGCATGATGCACCAGAGTGGGCCCAGCAATACCCCAAGGTATCGTCCCAACTCAAACGGAGGATTTGCTCCGAGAAACAACAAGCCCCCGATGCAGATGTCACGTCCGAGTTTCCAGAATTGGAGTGGAGGACACCCAAGGCCAGGAGGCCGCAACAACAACAACAATCACCATACCAACAACAACAGCTTCAACCGTTCCCCAATGAGAGCCCCCGGCAACCACAACAACACCAACACTGCTCCAAGGACTGGGAGCAACATTGTCCCCGTCACCCCCAAGGACAAGTCAATAGTGACTTGTTATGAATGTGGAATTGTGGGTCACTACTCCAATGAGTGCCCCAAGAAGCTTGCCAAGACCACCCCCAACACCGCTGCACCTGCTCAGCAGTAACGCCGTGTCTCTACAGGAAGGAAGTTTACCCCGAACAACCCGAACAACCGCAGCGGCCGCCTCTTTCAGATGAGTGCCGAAGAAGCCCAGGAAGCACCAGATGTCGTGCTGGGTATGTTTTCTGTTAATTCAGTACCTGCAAGAGTGTTGTTTGATTCTGGAGCATCGCAGTCGTTTGTTACTGAAGATTTTGCATGCACTAGTAAGATCCAACCAATCAGTTTGAAGCATGTCATGATAGTTCAAATACCTGGTTCGATCAACTACAAAAGCTAGAAAAATTTGCAAAGATGTGCCTATCAGAATACATGAAATAGATTTTTATGCAAATTTGATTGTTCTGGGAACAAAAGGTTTGGAAGTAATACTGGGTATGGACTGGATGTCGAAACATCATGGATTGATTGATTGTGCCAAGAAGGCCATCACCATGACTAGTAGCACCGGAGTGTTAGTAGAACATGTGTCTGAAAGTCTGCCCAGAAAGTTCACCTGCAACCAGAGTTTAGCCAAGCCAACATTGGATCAGATCAGGGTCATCTGTAGATACCCCGATGTGTTTCATGATGATCTACCCGGTATGCCCCTAGATCGGGATATCGAGTTTATCATCGAGTTAATCCCTAGAACAGGACCCATAGCCTAGAGAGCCTATAGCATGAACCCAGCAGAGTTAGTGGAACTAAAGAAGCAACTGGATGACATGCTGCATAAAGGTCTGATTCGACCAAGTGCGTCGCCTTGGAGATCCCCAGTTTTGTTTGTGGATAAAAAGGACGGTGCCACTCGTTTATGTACGAATTACCGTAAGCTTAACGATGTCACCATCAAGAACAAATACCCCTTGCCAAAGATAGAAGACCTGTTTGACCAGCTGACCGGTGCCAAAGTGTTCTCTAAGATTGATCTAAGGACTGGTTACCATCAACTGAAGATTCGTGCAACGGATATCCCGAAAACTGCCTTCACCACCAGATATGGATTGTATGAGTACAATGTCATATCATTTGGATTAACCAATGCCCCCGCTTATTTCATGAATCTCATGAATAAGATCTTTATGAACTTCCTGGAAAAGTTTGTCGTTGTTTTCATCGATGACATCCTAATCTACTCCAAGTCAGAAGAAGAACATGAGTAACACCTGGAGATAATCTTGGAAACCCTTAGGGAGCATAAGTTGTATGCCAAGTTCCGCAAATGTGAGTTTTGGTTGAAGGAAGTAGGATTCTTGGGACATATCTTGTCTGCAGGAGGAATTGTCGTAGATCCCGCAAAGATCAAGACCGTTGAAGAATGGAAAGCCCCAACCACCCAGACTGAAGTCCGAGCATTTCTTGGATTAGCGGGATATTACCGCAGGTTTTTTGAAGGATTTTCAAGCATAGCAAGACCAATGACTCAACTGTTGAAGAAGGACAAGAAGTTTGAATGGACTGATAAATGTGAAGAGAGTTTCTAGAAACTCAAGAGCAGATTGACCACAGCCCCAATACTGATCATGCCGGACATCACCAAGCCATTTGACGTCTATTGTGACGCCTCCAAGATTGGTCTTGGATGTGTGTTGATGCAAGAAGGCAAGGTGATATCATATTTGTCTAGGCAATTGAAGCAACATGAGCAGAATTATCCAACCCATGAATTAGAATTAGCAGCATTGGTTTTAGCCCTGGAAGTATGGCGTCATTACCTCATGGGTAATCGATGCGAGATCTATTCGGATCACAAGAGCATGAAGTACATTTTCACCCAGAAGGAGTTGAATATGAGGCAGAGAAGATGGATAGAGTTAATCAAGGATTATGACATAGAAATTCACTACCACCCCGGCAAGGCCAATGTGGTAGCGGATGCCCTGAGTAGACAGCTGTGTCAACTAAACTCCATGATCGCAGAAGAGCAACCTAGTTTGTATCAGGAATTTGAGCAGTTTAGACTGGAGCTAGTTAGTGAAGGATTCCTAGCAAGCATTGAGCTCCAGCCTACCTTGATGAGTCAGATCAAAGAAGCACAGAAAATAAATTCTAGTATTGATGGAATCAAGAGCCAAATAGCTGCAGGAAAGGCACCGGGATTTGCCGAAGATGAAGAAGGAGTTCTTTGGAATAACGGACGCCTATGTGTGCCATCAGATTCAGAGTTGAAACAAGTCATTTTGAAGGAAGCCCATGATACCTTGTATTCCATTCATCCCGGTGGAACCAAGATGTACCAAGATTTGTAGGAACAATTTTGGTGGCATCGAATGAAGAGAGAGATTGGAAGCTACATCGCCAAATGTGATATATGTCAGAAAGTCAAAGCAGAACATCAGCGACCCGCAGGATTACTGCAGCCATTACAGATTCCCGAAAGGAAGTGGGATTCTGTAGGAATGGATTTCATAATTGGATTGCCCAAATCAAGTAAAGGAAATGATTCTATTTGGGTAGTGGTCGATTGATTAACCAAGGTAGCCCATTTCATCCCCGTCAAGACCACCTATCAAGGCCCCAAGCTAGCAGAGTTGTATATCTCAAGAATCGTCAGCCTGCACGGAACCCCCAAGTCAATTGTGTCAGATAGAGGATCCCAATTTACCTCAAGATTCTGGCAGAAGGTACATAAAGGACTAGGAACCCGGCTAAATTTCAGCATAACGTATCACCCGCAGACTGATGGACAGACAGGAAGAGTCAACCAAATACTGGAAGATATGTTGAGAGCTTGTGTGCTAGAATATGGATCTAAGTGGGAAGATTGCCTGCCTTACGCAGAATTCTCATACAACAACAGTTATCAAGCCAGTTTGCAAATGGCCCCCTTTGAAGCATTGTATGGAAGGAAGTGCCGTACCCCTCTGAATTGGTCAGAAGTCGGAGATAGCCAAGTTTTTTGGACTAGATATTCTCCGAGAAGCTGAAGAAAAGGTTCACAAGATCCGTGAATACCTCAAGACGGCCCAATCGACACAAAAGATTATGCTGACAAGACACGCCGAGAGCTGACCTTCGATACCGGAGATTTTGTGTATCTCAAAGTATCACCACTTAAGGGAATGCAGAGATTCCAACTCAGAGGAAAGCTTGCCCCTAGATATGTTGGACCCTTCAAAGTTCTGAGTCGCCGAGGAGAAGTATCTTATCAATTGGAACTACCGGAGGAAATGTCAGCGGTGCATGATGTGTTTCACATCTCATTACTCCGGAAATGTTTAGAAGTACCAGAGAAGACCGAGGTTTTCAAAAACATCGATCACAGATCTGTGGATATCAACAAGGACTTGACTTATCACGAAGTATCTATTCGCATCCTGGAAGAAGCATTCAGAACCACCCGCACCAGGAGTATCAAGTTCCTGAAGATTCAATGGAGCAACCATACCGAAGAAGAAGCCACTTGGGAGCGAGAAGATTACATGAGGACTGAATTCCCAGATCTCTTTAGTACCTAGTTTTTCTTTAAGATCTCGGGACGAGATCTTTTGTAAGCGGGAAGGGTTTGTAACATCCCAAGTTTTCAAATCAATAAAGAAAAGGAATTCAATTGTTCAAAATTAGGAACCAACAAAATTTTTTATTGAATAATGTGCTATGCATAATGCTCATGCTTGATCTCTGTGTTTATGCCATGATGTGTTTTTTTGAATTCTTTGACAATGTGCTAAAACCCTAAGCCCTATCTAATGGAATCACAAAGGAACCAAGAATAAAAAGGGAAAATGAAAATAGCACCACATATGCACTTATGGCCATATTTGCCAAATCAAGATTTAGGCCAATTTGACTTGTGCCAATGGTTGGGAAAGGTTAATAAACACTTAAGAACCACATTTGAATCAAAGAAACCCAAATCAAATCAAAAGAAAATGCAAAACTATGCAACATGTGATAATGGTCAAAATTGATAATTATCTCATGATACCCACTTTGAGCCCCTGTATTAAGAGATTCTTAAACCAAACTCTCCCAACTATTTGCACCTCATCCAAGACCTCATCAAGATGAACAACTTTGGTAAAGACCACCCCTGCAAATTCTTCCTAAATTCTTTAATATCATCAAGCAAAGTAGCAACATCAAAACAGATTCTAGATTATGCCATTTTTTGTTTTTCACTAATCAATTCCATTTTGCACCCCACCACCACCATTGTGTGCCAAATAATATTAGAAGCAACTCCACCAAAAATCTTTGCAAAATTCAAAAATTCATCTCTTGCGGCCATTGTGTCGAACACATGGCAGGCACAAATCTTCCAACTCACTACATCCTTATATCCAGCGGATTTTTGCCCCAACCATCAAGCTTAGGTCACCATTAGTCCTCTCTTCCAGTCATTGCACGATGCCAAGTGCCAGAGACAAAGTCTCTGCATGATTTCTTCAAGGACATGACCATGCCGAGCATGTCATGCCCCTCCACCATGCCACTCCTCTCTCCACTCACTCTGGCCGTGCACCACCATGTCCTGGAGACACTACACACTCCCGTCGTCACGCTCGTGCAAACCCCTGGCCAGTAGACACGCTGCAACATCGGGAACGCAACGTGCCCGTGACGCACAGACGCGCCAGAGCGTGCACGCTCGCGTCACCGGAGCGCGCCAGAGCACGGCTTGCCCTCGTCACCCTCGTCCTCCCCTTGACTTCTCCTCTCGCCCGTAGCACCACCACGTCACCCTCTACACGCTAGACATGCTCACCTACGCCAGAGAGGACGCTCGCCGTCGTCATCGTCGGAGACTTCCGCCGCGGTACTGAGCGTTCACGTCACCCTCCCGCTCGCGTCACTGCCTCGTTTTCAACTCCGTCAAGTGCGCCGTGCTCGCCATGACGTCGCCTACACTGCAGCGTCGTCACCCAGCTCACCCCGCCACTGTATCTTCGTCGCCACGCTCGACCTAACCCGCGCGCCTCGGACCTCGATGCCGCTATAAATAGAGGCCTCCCTCGCCTCAATTCTTCACACCACTCGCTTCTCCTCTCGTCTCTGACCCTCCTCGAGCTCTCTCTCTCCCCAATTTACACCGTAGCTAGCAAATTGCTCGCCGGAGTGCCGTGGCGCCGCCGCAGAAGGAGCCGGAGCTAGAAGCCACCTCAGGAGACGCCACCTGTACCAGGAGCTTCGCCACCCTCGACAACGTCGCGGCGCACCCTCGCCGATGATCACCGGAGCTCAGGTGAGCCTCCGACCCCCTGGTGCTCGCCGTCAGTGAGCCCGTGCTCGTCGTCGACGACGACGCACGTGGACCGTCCGATCAAGTTCTAATCCTGCGTCCCAGATTCAAACATACCGATTCGGGTTTTAAGTGTCGCTGACGCGTGGACCCCGCTGTCAGGAGGCCTGCTCGTGCTATACGCGCAGTGGGCCGGCCCATTTCTTTTTCTCCCTTTGGCCCAGCTTCGTTTCCCGCACAAGCCCAGCGATTCAAATTCGAATAAATCAAATTAATTCAAATTCAATACTGGTGCTATGTTCAAAATTGAATATAATCAAATCTACTGGGCCAAATTTCATGAATTTATTATTGTTGGAAAGCTTAGGAAATTATCTATCCAACTACACCGGTCTCAACCCTAGATTTAATCTAGAACTCATGTAGTAAAAATAACAAGGCGGGGCCTTTTCTAACTTCAAACATTTATTAAAAATCAACCATAAATGATTTTGAGTTGATTCCAACTCTCAAAAATCACATGTCATATTGTCTATCTGAATATGTAAAAATATGACATGGTTGTTTCATATGATCATGGGCTAGAATAAATAATGGCTATGTGGCTATTTCTAGTCCATTTAAATTGCCCCAAATTAACTAATTAAATAGTATGAGAGGTATTCTCTCATTTAAATCTTTGTCTCAAGTAATTCAACATGAAGTAATGAGCTTGGTCTATATAAGCTCATATTGTATTACTTGGTGATATTAAATTATTACTATGTTAGGGTTAAAATTGCATGAGGTGTAATACCTCATTTAAATCATTTTCCCCAAATGATAAATATGAAGTGTTGACCTTGGTCAACATGTGTTCATACCTTATTATTTGAGGAGATTAAATCTTATCAAGATTCAATGAGAGGAAATTATTTCTCCGAAGAACTAAATAGAAACACTAATAAATATTTTTAATGAGAGGAAATTATTTTTTTCAAAAAGAAAACAAAGCCACCCACCATGTTAATAAGGATGTGATGCTAGAATAGCTTGTGTGAACCATTTGTGTGCTTAGTCTAGCCCTTGGGATTGTTTGGTGATTGTATACCTCGTATCCGTTTATAGACGCTAGTACCGAGGAATACCAGGAGGAGGAGGTCTACTTCGTGGAAGAAGAAGAGAACTTTGATCATTGTACCACTCAAGGCAAGCTATAATCTTGCAAGATACCTTGTGCAAAGCTCTAATAGAGCAAGGCACCATTACATGTTACTTTGTGTTTAATGATCCCAACCCAAGTTTTTACCTTACAAGTTTTTGACTTTGGTTTATCAAAGTTTATTTTTGATTCATGATTAACTTTTAGTCTAAATCAGGATTAGTACAAGATTATCACACTTAGCCTAGAAAGCTATAAGTTAGTTAGCACCCCTCATGATTAGTGGCTAGTGCTAAAAACTAAAATTGACTACTCTAGATGGGAACATGTGAATCAAATGACTTTGAAAACCTTGGAATGATGAGTCATTCCATTGAAAGATTTTGAAGGTGAATGTGACTTGAAGACATGATGAATTTGATAAAAACTGATGATTGGGTTCGGATGTGATACCATTCCAATTTTACAAGTACCCCCACAATACCTGATTATGGGTAGGTCTTAACTAGAAGTTTATGTATTTTAGTATGGGTTCCCTCTAAACAAGCGTCATAGGGGTTATGCCGAGGCTGCCTCCGTTGAAAGTGAAATGACGTGAAAATGAGGTGAATGCCCTACCCAAGCCCTGTGCAGTTCCCAGGATTGACGGTTTTTCTTCACTAGGAGGCCAAGCTCATGGGGAGAGGTGCCTATACTAGGATATGTAAGTGAAAGGTTATGGTTGATGATCCGCATACTGAGTATGATTATTCAGGGTTATCCCTGACGGATGTAATCAAAAGTTGTGGCACAAGTGTACAACCTCTACAGAGTGTAAACCTATTCGAATAGCCGTGTACGCGGTTATGGACGGTTGGATGGCCATATTGTTCCGTTGTCAAATGTTTTCTAATAATGAATGGTGAATCAAAAGGTGAATTTGACTTGATCACAACAAAGTTGTGGGAATGACACTAATGTTCCCACTTGAGTTAAGTTAGGCAAATGAGGAGTCTTTCATTAATAACTGCTTATGAAATAAAATTGGCTTTATGCAAATAAACCTAGAGCTTAGAACCCCGTTGCTATAATTAAAAGTACTTACACTAGTATTAGTTTGCGAGTACTTTAAAGTACTCATGGCTATGTCCCTGGCTATTCAAATGGCCAGACTATGAACAGGAGGACGGACAACAGGACGTCTACGATAACTAGGATCGTCTTCTAACGTCAAGCGTTGCCTGTGGAATAGATGGACTACTACTACTTCGCTTCCGCTATGTGTTGTGTTGATAATTAGATCAACTATTAGTGTAATCTTGGATCATGTGATCTATTGTTGTAAGACGACTATGGTTTGTAATGAATGATGGTTCTGTAATATCAACTGTTATGTCTCGCAAAAACAATCTTTCTGGGATTGCGATGTATGGCATAATAGGCATCTGGACTTAAAAATCCGGGTGTTGACACATCACATACCTTAGGCGTTGGCTTGTCCTCAGAGAAGGGCCTCAGCTCAGCGTCGAATGTGGTGAATGTGGCCGTGGTGATCTTGGCGAGTACCTTCCGGTACTCGACCTCGGTCCACTCGGCCGCCGTAGAGCGAGTGTGCACTCGTTCTGCCCCCGATACTCCCACATATAGTGGCCCCGGCACCGTAAGGGAATCAAGCACCATGCAAGCCAGTGATGACCCACAAGTATAGGGGGTGTATCGTAGTATCTTCGATAAGTAAGAATGTCGATCCCAACGAGGAGCAGAAGGTGTTGACAAGCAGTTTCGATGAAGGATTCACTGTAAATGCTCACAGACAAGTATTCATGGGGTTTTGATGTAACAGTTGAATAAAGTACGAGTATGTAAAGTGCGAGAGTAACAATTGCAGCGAGTGGCCCAATCCTTTTTAGCACAAAGGACAAGCCGGTTTGTTTACTTATAATGACCAAACGTTCTCGAGGACACACGGGATTTTAGTCTAGTGCTTTCGCTACATACGGCTAAATAATCTTCATTGTTATGATAAGTGTTGTGTGGGTGAACCTATGCTAATGTACCGCCCTTCCTAGGACTAAATACATACTTGTGATTATACCCCTTGCAAGCATCCGCAACTACAAGAAAGTAATTAAGAATAAATCTAACCACAGCCTTAAACTGCGAGATCCTCGCGATCCCTCCTGCATCGATATACCAACGGGGGTTTAGGTTTCTGTCGCTCCGGCAACCCCGCAATTAGCAAACGAATACAAGATGCATTCCCCTAGGCCCATAAATGGTGAAGTGTCATGTAGTCGACGTTCACATGACACCACTAGAAGAATAACACCACAACTTAAATATCACACCATTGAATATTACTCAACCATAGTTCACTACTAACATTTAGACTTCACCCATGTCCTCAAGAACTAAACGAACTACTCACGAGACATCATATGGAACATGATCAGAGGTGATATGATGATGAATAACAATCTGAACATAAACTTGGTTCAATGGTTTCACTCAATAGCATCAAGAACAAGTATAGATCGATACCGGGAGAGTTTCCCCTATCAAACAATCAAGATCAAACCCAAATTGCTACGGCGGTGACGGTGTCCAGCGGTGATGACGGCGGTGATGATGGTGGAGATGATGTTGATGGTGATGGTGATGATGTCCAGCTCGATGTCGGTGACGATGGCGTCGATTTCCCACTCCCGGAGGGAATTTCCCCGGCGGATTCCTGCCCGCCGGAGAGCTCTTTCTCTCTCGGTGTTCTCCGCCCCGCGAGGCGGCTGTAACCCTTCGTGAGGTACCCCTTCTGGCTTAGGTTTTCGGGACGAAGGATTTCGCGAAGAAAAGGAGGCGAAAAGGGTCGTGGGCCCTCCACACCACGTGGCGGCGCGGCCAGGGCCTGGGCCGCGCCGCCCTAGGGTGTGGGCCCACCCCGGCTCCTCCCCGGCTCCTCCTTCTCGGCTTCCTCCGTCATCTTGAAAAATAGGATTTTTGGTATAATTTCCTTCCACAGGTGATCTTCTGAAATATTGCCTTCTGACGGTGCTTTTTCCAGCAGAATCCTGGCTCCGGTGCTTGATCCTCCAATAATGATGAAACATGCAAAATAGATGAAATAACATAAGTATTGTGTCCCAATATGAAATATATCAATGAATAACAACAAATTATGATATAAAATAGTGATGCAAATTGGACGTATCAACTCCCCCAAGCTTAGACTTCGCTTGTCCCCAAGCGAAACTGAACTCAATAGACATGACCACATGTTTATGGAGTGAAGAGTCGATAAATAAAATACGGACAAGAAGCATCATATTCATTCACACAGGACATTATAGTAAACAACCTCTTATAATTCATATTGAAACAAGTATAAGGTAATCACAAGTAAAGGTGCATGAGAAATCATCATTGGTGATGGCAAACTTCGTTCTTGGTCAGAGAACAATTAACAGATTATATTTATCTCATTGAGCAGCGCTCTCATGTTAAAGTTTATAATGCACAACTTGCATACTCAATCATAATGGTCTCTTCATAATCATTGATAACTTGCAAAGCTATATTCATTCAGATAAAACTTGTACTAACAAGGAAGAATAAAAGACATGATGTAGTAAATCACAATATAATGGTTTGATCACAACTACTCAAATGCTTGCTTGAGATGGAGAGAAATAGGTTTACTGACTCAACATAAAGTAAAAGACAGGCCCTTCGCAGAGGAAGCAGGGATTAAATCATGTGCTAGAGCTTTTTCAGTTTTGAAATCATATAGAGATAATAAAAGTAACATTTTGAGAGGTGTTTGTTGTTGTCAACGACCGGTAGCGGGTACTCTAACCCCTCGCCGTACAACCTCCTAAGAGCGGCTCCCATAATATTTTCATTTTGTGTGGCACTCCTTCCAACCTTTCTTTCACAAACCATGGCTAACCGAATCCTCGGGTGCCTGCCAACAATCTCATACCATGAAGGAGTGCCTTTTTATTTTAGCTTTATGATGATAATGACACTCCCCCCAACCTTTGCTTACACAAGCCATGGCTAACCGAATCATTCGGGTGCCGTCCATCAATCACATACCATGGAGGAGTGTCTATTTAGTTTAATTAATTTGGGACTGGGAATCCCATTGCCAGCTCTTTTTGCAAAATTATTGGATAAGCGGATGAAGCCACTAGTCCATTGGTGGAAATTGCCCAACAAGATTGAAAGATAAAACACCACATACTTCCTCATGAGCTATGAAACATTGACACAAATAAGAGATACTAAGTTTTGAATTGTTTAAAGGTAGCACATGAAGTATTTACTTGAATGGCAGAAAATACCATGTAATAGGTAGGTATGGTGGACACAAATAACATAGGTTTGGTTGAAGGTTTGGATGCACGAGAAGTATTCCCTCTCAGTACAGGTCTTTGGCTAGCAAGGTTAATTAGCAAGCATAAGAGTCGAGGGAAACAAACAAATATACATATGATAGAAACAATCATGCATCTTCCTTGTAAGCACAAACAATTTTAACTTCGAATAATGAACTATGAGCTAACAAGAAAGACAATGAAACATCTACATGTATTTCTCTTTTCTATTTAAACCTCAAAGTGTTGTTGCTATTGACCAATGCTAAGTTTGCCAAAACCAAATAGATTTATTCAATGCTCCCAAAGTGATACCAATACTAACAACAGGATGAATCATAGAGATTGCAAACTAAAATAAGATGTGCAATATGTAAATGATAAGACTTCTCATTAATATTCCATATCGATAACTCACACCAAGGGATACATAGACAACTAAAGGAGAGATACTTCCAAACGCAACCCATCTTATACGATAACTTCCCTATTCATGATATGACACTACTTGACAATAAAAGTAAAAGGTAGTGATAATGTGATACCGCGGCACTCCCCAAGCTTGGAACAAACCAAGGGGATGCCAATACCGATGATGAATTACTCCTTCGGCGATGGTGGTGATGAATTCCTCGACAAGCTTCTCAATAAGCTCCCGAAGCTCGTCAATCCCGTATATGAGATTGCGAATCATCTCTCGAATTGTGCTCAACGCGGTTAGAGAGTCTCGTCTAATGGCGAGTCCCAGCTCTTGGAGTTATTTCCCCACTCTTCAGCCTCGTGCTCCTTTTCTCCTGCAGTTGTTAGATCGATCTATATCCCATCGGCTAGGCAATGCTGCCTTGGGAGTCCCTTCAATTTGATTATTGAAAATTAGATTGTGGAAGGGGTGATGAGTGCCTCGATGGAGATGTTTTCGGAGCTAGATAATGACGTGGAACCGCTCCTCCAAGTGCGAATTCTTGCGCTCTTGTTTGCACTAAAAGTGTTGTCCACCACCTTGATGCTTGCAATGGTAGCACGCGGGTGTGCGCGCGAATCTTCCTCCACCTCTTCTTCATCCTCTTCCTTGACGTCCTTGTCTTCCTCTTTCCACCCAAGATCTCGATCTTCTTCATCTGGAAACTCCTTGCCCTTGTTCTTGGAGACCATGGTGCTTCTAGACTAAAAACAGATCTTGGCTGAAACAGCCCGAAACAAAACACGTCGAGAACACGATATACGGACCTCCAGGGGTCCGGGGGATTATATAGCAAAAAATTTCTCGACAAAAGGAAAGTACCAGATCGAACCAGAGTCGGAAAGGGGCGACGGGGCGGCCAGACCATAGGTCGGCGCGGGCCCAGGTCAGGCCGCGCCGCCCTATGGTGGCACCCCCTCGTGCGTCCTTTCCACTCCGTTTCGAACTAGTAATTTCTCATATTTTCCAAAAACAGCGAAAATATTGTTCGGAAAGTAAATTGCGTAATTTTCATTACCAAGCATCGTTACCTATTCAAAGTCGAGTTCGGCGGATCGTCAATTTGTCCTTTGATGAAAGCTTCCGGCGTTTCCACTTGAATAATATCAACATCAACATTATAAGAATCACCCGAGATATAATGCTTGAGTCTTTGTCCATTCACCACTTGCGTAGCATTGCCTTGGAGAGAGCTAATTTTGATTGCTCCTGAATGATACACCTCCTTGACAACATATGGTCCTTCCCATTTCGAGAGTAATTTCCCTGCAAAGAATCTGAGACGAGACCGATACAATAGGACTTTATCCCCAATATTAAACTCTCTTTGATGATCCTCCTATCATGCCATTTTTTAACTTTTTCTTTAAAGAGTTTAGCATTTTCATAAGCTTCACTTCTCCATTCATCTAGAGAACTTAATTGTAGCAACCTCTTATCACCGGCAAGTTTAGGATCTTTATTTAATTCTCTAACAGCCCAATAAGCTTTGTGCTCTAGTTCTAAAGGTAAATGACAAGCTTTCCCATAAACCATTTTATAAGGTGACATTCCCATGGGATTTTTATAAGCAGTTCTATAAGCCCACAATGGCATCCTTCAATTTACTAGCCCAATTCTTTCTAGTTTTATTAAC
Source organism: Lolium rigidum (assembly GCF_022539505.1). Classification (NCBI taxonomy): domain Eukaryota; kingdom Viridiplantae; phylum Streptophyta; class Magnoliopsida; order Poales; family Poaceae; genus Lolium; species Lolium rigidum. The sequence continues at coordinate 154,515,065 of NC_061512.1, read as the reverse complement.
AGCTCTTTCCCAAAATAGATTTAATTTCTCTATTCGATAATTCTACTTGACCACTAGTTTGAGGATGATAAGCGGAAGCAATTCTATGATTAATACCATACCTAGCAAGAGTTTTTCTAAAACCTCCATGAATAAAATGAGAACCTCCATCGACTCATAATATATCTAGGCACTCCAAATCTAGGAAAAATAATATCCAAAAGCATTCTTAAAGAGGTCTCACCATCAGCACTTTTTGTAGGTATAGCTTCCACCCATTTAGTAACATAATCAACAAGCAACAAGTATATGAGTGTTACCTTCGAAGACGGAAAAGGTCCCATGAAGTCAAATCCCCAACAATCAAACGGTTCAATAACAAGAGTATAATTCATAGGCATTTCATTACGTCTGGAGATATTACCAACCCTTTGGCATTCATCACAAGATAAAATAAACTTTCTCGCATCCTTGAAGAGAGTTGGCCAATAAAAACCTGATTGTAGAACTTTTTGCGCGGTTCTTTCTCCGGCGTGATGTCCTCCATAAGCACTGGCCATGACATTTACTCAATATCTCTTGTTGTTCATATTCAGGAACACATCTTCGCATAATACCATCCACTCCTTCTTTATATAAGTGTGGGTCATCCCATAAATAATGCCTCAAATCATAAAAGAATTTCCTCCTTTGCTGAGCTGAAAAGGTTGGAGGCAAGTACTTGGAAACAATAAAGTTAGCATAATCAGCATACCAAGGACCTGTCTCGCGAGCTCACCTTTATCACAGCCAATTGTTCATTTGGAAAACTATCATTAACAGGAACAGGATCATAAGCAATATTTTCCAATCTAGACAAATTATCAGCAACAGGATTATCAGCACCTTTCCTATCTACAATATGTAAATCAAATTCTTGCAAAAGAAGTACCCATCTAATAAGCCTCGGCTTAGCATCTTTCTTTGTCATTAGGTATCTAATTGCAAGCATGATCGAGTATGAATAGTAACTTTTGAATCAACAATATAAGATCTAAATTTATCACAAGCAAAGACTACAGCCTAATAATTCCTTTTCAGTTGTAGCATAATTTCTTTGAGCAAGCATCAAGAGTTTTACTAGCATAATGAATAACATTCATTTTTTTATCTACTCGCTGTCCAAGAACAGCGCCTACAGCAAAATCACTAGCATCACACATAATTTCAAATGGTAAATTCCAATCAGGAGGTTCAACTATAGGAGCAGTTTGTTAAGGCTTTCTTAAGAGTTTCAAAGCTTCCTTACAATCATCATCAAAAACAAATGGTACATCTTTTTGAAGAAGATTAGTAAGAGGCTTTGAAATCTTGGAGAAATCTTTAATAAACCTCCTATAAAACCCAGACATGACCAAGAACACTACGAATACCTTTAACATCCATGATAGGGCATCTTCTCAATTGCTTCAACTTTAGCTCTATCAACTTCAATACCTCTCTCAGAAATTTTATGTCCCAATACAATTCCTTCATTAACCATAAAGTGGCATTTCTCCCAATTAAGAACAAGGTTAGTTTCTTCACATCTCTCGCAAAACTTTATCAAGGTTTCGCAAGCAACTATCAAAAGAATTCCCATAAACGGAAAAATCATCCATGAATACCTCTACAATACTTTCACAAAAACCATGAAAAATAGCAGACATGCATCTTTGAAAAGTAGCAGGAGCATTACATAAACCAAAAGGCATACGTCTATAAGCATAAGTTCCATAGGGACAAGTAAAGGTGGTTTTCTCTTGATCTTTAGCTTTAACAGCAATTTGTGAAAATCCAGAATAACCATCAAGGAAGCAAAAATGAGTATTTTTAGACAATCTTTCTAGCATTTGATCAATAAATGGTAAAGGGTAATGATCTTTCTTAGTAACTTTATTAACTTTTCGAAAATCAATGCACATTCTATACCCTACAACTACTCTTTGAGGGATGAGCTCATCATTATCATTAGGCACAACGAGTCATACCTCCTTTCTTGGGAACGCAATGTACAGGACTAACCCATCTACTATCAGCAATAGGATATATAATACCAGCTTCAAGAAGTCGTAATACCTCATTCCTTACCACTTCCTTCATCTTCGGAATTAGACGACGCCGAGGTTCAACAACAGGCTTTGCATCATCTTCCATATTAATAGCATGTTGGCAAATAGATGGAGAAATCCCCTTCAAATCATCAAGAGTGTAGCCAATAGCTCCTCGGTGTTTCTTCAATATTTGCAATAATCTTTCTTCTTCAAACTCGTAAGCTTAGAACTAATAATAACAGGATATATTTTCTTATCATCAATATGAGCATATTTAAGATCATAGGTAAAGGCTTTAAATCAAAAACAGGATCTTCCTTAGGTGGCGGTGTTGTACCCAAATCTTCCACCGGTAAATCATGCTTGAGAATAGGTTGGCGAAGAAAAATTTCCTCAAGCTCATCTCTTTCTTTCCTAAAAATTTCGCTCTCACTATCCTCCAAATGTTGCTGCAAAGGATTGTTAGGAAGAAGAACAATAGATGCACACTGCTCCATTTTAAAATCATTACTAGGCAAATCAGCTTTATAAGGAGTTTTAGTAAATTTAGAGAAGTTAAACTCATAAGATTCACCAGCAAATTTAGTCAAAATTTCCTCTTTCTTGCAATCTATAATCGCTCCACAAGTATTTAGAAAAGGTCTACCAAAAATGATAGGACAATAATCACTAGCGCAGCAGAACCAAGTACCAAAAAGTCAGCAGGATATTTAATCTTACCGCATAAAACTTCCACATCTCGGACAATACCAATTGGTGAAATAGTCTCTCTATTAGCCAGCTGAATAACCACATCAATATCTTCAAGTTCACAAGAATCAATTTCGTGCATAATCTCCGTGTAAAGCTCATACGGAATAGCACTAACACTTGCACCAATATCACATAATCCATAATAGCAATGATCACCAATTTTAACGAGATAGCATAGGAACACTAGCTTGTTTGGGTTTATTAGGATGCGAAACACAATTAGAAGCATCTTCACGAAAAATAATATGACCATCCTCAACATTTTCAAGTAACAAGATCTTTAACTATTGCAACAAGCAGAGTTCAATTTTTATTTGTTCTTCGGGTTCTCTAGGTTTCTTTTCACTTTTATGAACCGCACTATTTATAACAGAGTACTCCTTCATTTTAGCAGGGAAAGGAGTTTTTTCAATATAAGCTTCGGGAATAACACGATCAGCAGTTTCAATTACAACACACTTATTAATAGATGAATCAATTTTATCTTTATATGGTTCATGATACTTATCAAAATTCTTCTTAGGCAATTCATAATGAGAGGCAAAAGCTTTATAAAGATTTACAAGCAACTTGGGAATCAAGACCATATGTAGCACTCATATTACGAAATAAATCGAGTATCCATAAAAGCTTCAATGCATTTGTAATCATAAATTATACCTGATTCCCTATCCTTGTCGTTCTCCCAACCTTCAGTATTTTCTTGGATTCGATCAAGAAGGTCCCTTTTAAACTCTTCTTTGTTGCGTGTAAATGATCCAGAACAAGAAGTATCCAGCAAAGTCTTGTCTTGAAAAGAAAGTCTTGCATAGAAATTATCAATAATAACATTACCAGGAAGCTCATGAATGGGGCATTTGAGCATTAAAGACTTCAATCTCCCCCATGCTTGGGCAATACTTTCTCCATCATGAGGCCAAAAATTATATATGCGATTCCGATCCTTATGAATTTCACTTGGAGGATAGAACTTAGAATAAAACCGGGGCACAATATCATTCCATTCAAGAGAATCCCCATTATCCAAGTAATTTATACCAATGCGCCGCCTTACTGGACAGCGATAAAGAGAATAACTTCTTCCTCACTTCATCCATAGCAATACTCTGCACATTTGAATAACCCGCATAATTCATGCAAAAACAAGTAAATGATCACCGGGGTGGACAGTTCAATCCCCTTCATAGCGGTTATCCATAACACGTTCAATAATTTTCATAGGTATTTTATATGGTATCACTTCCTCACCTGGCGCCTCATCTACTACCGTTGCAGTAGTAGTAGATTTCCCAAATAGAAATTGAAGAGAAGATCTCTCCATAATGACTTATGGCAGCAGAGCGAAATAAAATCAGCACAACAAGAAAGGTTTTCCTTACCAATTCCACTTACCAATAGCGCTTCACTCCCCGGCAACGGCGCCGTAAAATAGTCTTGATGACCCACAAGTATAGGGGGTGTATCGTAGTATCTTCGATAAGTAAGAATGTCGATCCCAACGAGGAGCGAGAAGGTGTTGACAAGCAGTTTCGATGAAGGATTCACCGTAAATGCTCACGGACAAGTATTCGGGGGTTTTGATGTAACAGTTGAATAAAGTACGAGTATGTAAAGTGCGAGAGTAACAATTGCAGCGAGTGGCCCAATCCTTTTTAGCACAAAGGACAAGCCGGTTTGTTTACTTATAATGACCAAACGTTCTCGAGGACACACGGGATTTTAGTCTAGTGCTTTCGCTACATACGGCTAAATAATCTTCATTGTTATGATAAGTGTTGTGTGGGTGAACCTATGCTAATGTACCGCCCTTCCTAGGACTAAATACATACTTGTGATTATACCCCTTGCAAGCATCCGCAACTACAAGAAAGTAATTAAGAATAAATCTAACCACAGCCTTAAACTCCGAGATCCTGCGATCCCTCCTGCATCGATATACCAACGGGGTTTAGGTTTCGTCGCTCCGGCAACCCCGCAATTAGCAAACGAATACAAGATGCATTCCCCTAGGCCCATAAATGGTGAAGTGTCATGTAGTCGACGTTCACATGACACCACTAGAAGAATAACACCACAACTTAAATATCACACCATTGAATATTACTCAACCATAGTTCACTACTAACATTTAGACTTCACCCATGTCCTCAAGAACTAAACGAACTACTCACGAGACATCATATGGAACATGATCAGAGGTGATATGATGATGAATAACAATCTGAACATAAACTTGGTTCAATGGTTTCACTCAATAGCATCAGCAACAAGTATAGATCGATACCGGGAGAGTTTCCCCTATCAAACAATCAAGATCAAACCCAAATTGCTACGGCGGTGACGGTGTCCAGCGGTGATGACGGCGGTGATGATGGTGGAGATGATGTTGATGGTGATGGTGATGATGTCCAGCTCGATGTCGGTGACGATGGCGTCGATTCCCCCTCCCGGAGGGAATTTCCCCGGCGGATTCCTGCCCGCCGGAGAGCTCTTTTCTCTCTGGTGTTCTCCGCCCCGCAGAGGCGGCTGTAACCCTTCGTGAGGTACCCCTTCTGGCTTAGGTTTTCGGGACGAAGGATTTCGCGAAGAAAAGGAGGCGAAAAGGGTCGTGGGCCCTCCACACCACGTGGCGGCGCGGCCAGGGCCTGGGCCGCGCCGCCCTAGGGTGTGGGCCCACCCTGGCTCCTCCTGGCTCCTCCTTCTGGCTTCCTCCGTCATCTTGAAAAATAGGATTTTTGGTATAATTTCCTTCCACAGGTGATCTTCCGAAATATTGCCTTCTGACGGTGCTTTTTCCAGCAGTAATCCCGGCTCCGGTGCTTGATCCTCCAATAATGATGAAACATGCAAAATAGATGAAATAACATAAGTATTGTGTCCCAATATGAAATATATCAATGAATAACAGCAAATTATGATATAAAATAGTGATGCAAATTGGACGTATCAGCCAGCAGTTGTACATGTTGGCGGCGGTCAACCCTGCGTCCTTCAATGCCTGGATTGCCAACCGCGTCGCCTTCACCACCTCTTCCTGGTCGCGTGGCAGCAACCGCACATTCAGACACCGAGGTACGCTCAGCTCGAGCGAGTACTGGGGGATGGAGACTTCGCCTGCCCGGGTATGCTTCGTGGCATAGAACCAGTACTTTCGCCACTGCGCTTGCGCCTGTTTTGGGAGCGCCATATCTATGAAGGCCTCCCCGGACTTCACTTGGAAGGTGATCCCGCTGTTGGGGATGAGCGTCTGGTTGCTCTTGCTCACCCGAGCCGCCCGCCCGTGGAAGATTGAAACCCACAACGGGAAATAGGGCGGGCAGCCCAGGTAGCACTCGCACAACGCCACGAACAGTGCGATCTGTTGGGCGCTGTGCGGACCAAGATCGGAGATCTTGATGCTGTAGAAGGCCAGGAGTTGCCGCAGGAAATCGGAGGTGGGGAGCGCGAAGCCTCGGTCGAGGAAGCTCATGAAGATCACGAACTCCCCCGACCTCGGCAGCAGCTCCGTCTCGTTCGCCGCCGGAACCCTCCACCTCTCGCGGCTCATCTCGGGGATGATGCCGGCGGGGATGTATGGGATGAGGGCCTCCTTAGTCACCTTGGACTTTGTCCATCCTTTGGTTGCCATCGACACAATCAGAGCTTGGTCGCAAGATGGACTGAGGATGAGAGCAGTAAGAAATAGAGGAATGGAGGAGAAAGAAGTGTGGCGGAGTGTGCGGTCCTAACCCGCTATTCAACCTTTATACCTCCCCGCTCTCCCGAGATAAGGAACGAGATCCGCCGTCCGATATCGTTCGAAAATCGGCGCCGGAGATCAATGGCCGGGATTCGCGCCGGAGTTATTTGTGTGGCCGTTAGCTAGCCGTTAACTGTCTTGTCGCACCTAATGTTCAAACGCGGAGCAGCAGCTCGCGCCTCGGTCAACGTGAAACTAGCCGTTGGACCCGCCACGTGTTCCTTCTGGACGACATGCGCCGACTGACATACGACGACTGGCAAACGCCGATTGTCATACGTCGACTGGTAGACACCAACTGGAACATTCCGACTGGCTCCTTACGACTGAGGGTTGGGATTCTATTCTAACCTTTGTTTCGGGAGCTCGTCAACGACTCGCTTCGATCCATCGCCAGACCTCTCCAAGCCCTGCCTCGAGCCCTTGCTTCATCATCGACGCGCTCGGGGACTACTGATGGGGATATGCCCTAGGGGGTGTATCACCAGTCTCACTCGCCACAGAAAAGGAGGCTGATGGCGTGTATTTCACACGTTCGTTGGGCAACCCCAAGAGGAAGGTATGATGCGCACAGCAGAAAGTTTTCCCTCAGAAAGAAACCAAGGTTTATCGAACCAGGAGGAGCCAAGAAGCACGTTGAAGGTTGAAGGCGGCGGGATGTAGTGCGGCGCAACACCAGGGATTCCGGCGCCAACGTGGAACCCGCACAACACAACCAAAGTACTTTGCCCCAACGAAACAAGTGAGGTTGTCAATCTCACCGGCTTGCTGTAACAAAGGATTAACCGTATTGTGTGGAAGATGATTGTTTGCAGAGAAAATAGTAAAACAAGTATTGCAGACAGATTTGTATTTCAAGTATTAAAGAATGGACCGGGGTCCACAGTTCACTAGAGGTGTCTCTCCCATAAGATAAAAGCATGTTGGGTGAACAAATTACAGTCGGGCAATTGACAAATAGAGTGGGCATAACAATGCACATACATGACATGATAAGTATAGTGAGATTTAATTGGGCATTACGACAAAGTACATAGACCGCCATCCAACTGCATCTATGCCTAAAAAGTCCACCTTCAGGTTATCATCCGAACCCCTCCAGTATTAAGTTGCAAAGCAACGGACAATTGCATTAAGTATGGTGCGTAATGTAATCAACAACTACATCCTCGGACATAGCGCCAATGTTTTATCCCTAGTGGCAACAGCACAACACAACCTTAGAACTTTCTGTCACTGTCCCAGGTGTCAATGCAGGCATGAACCCACTATCGAGCATAAATACTCCCTCTTGGAGTTACAAGTAAAAACTTGGCCAGAGCCTCTACTAGTAACGGAGAGCATGCAAGATCATAAAAAACACATATGTAATAACTTGATAATTAACATGACATGGTATTCTCTATCCATCGGATCCCGACAAACACAACATAGAGTATTACAGATAGATGATCTTGATCATGTTAGGCAGCTCACAAGATCCAACAATGAAGCACAATGAGGAGAAGACAACCATCTAGCTACCGCTATGGACCCATAGTCCAGGGGTGAACTACTCACTCATCACTCCGGAGGCGACCATGGCGGTGTAGAGTCCTCCGGAGATGAATCCCCTCTCCGGCAGGGTGCCGGAGGAGATCTCCGTAATCCCCCGAGATGGGATCGGCGGCGGCGGCGTCTCTGGAAGGTTTTCCGTATCGTGGTTTTTTCGCCTCAGGGGTTTCGCGACGGAGGCTTTAAGTAGGCGGAAGGGCAGAGTCGGGGGCCAGACGAGGGGGCCACACCATAGGGCGGCGCGGGCCCCCCCGGGCCGCGCCGCCTTGTGGTGTCGCCACCTCGTGGCCCCACTTCGTATGTTCTTCGGTCTTCTGGAAGCTCCGTGGAAAAATAGGCCCCCGGGTCTTTGTTTCGTCCAATTCCGAGAATATTTCGTTACTAGGATTTCTGAAACCAAAAACAGCAGAAAACGAGAACCGGCACTTCGGCATCTTGTTAATAGGTTAGTTCCAGAAAATGCACGAATATGACATAAAGTGTGCATAAAACATGTAGGTATCATCAATAATATGGCATAGAACATAAGAAATTATCGATACGTCAGAGACGTATCAGCATCCCCAAGCTTAGTTCTGCTCGTTCCGAGCAGGTAAAACGATAACAAAGATAATTTCTGAAGTGATATGCCATCATAACCTTGATCATACTATTTGTAAACATATGTAGTGAATTCAGCGATCAAAACAATGGTAATGACATGAGTAAACAAGTGAATCATATAGCAAATACTTTTCATGAATAGTACTTCAAGACAAGTATTAATAAGTTTTGCATAAGGGTTAACTCATAAAGCAATAAATCAAAGTAAAGGTATTGAAGCAACACAAAGGAAGATTAAGTTTCAGCGGTTGCTTTCAACTTGTAACATGTATATCTCATGGATAATAGTCAACATAGAGTAATATAACAAGTACAATATGCAAGTATGTAGGAATCAATGCACAGCTTCACACAAGTGTTTGCTTCTTGAGGTGGAGAGAGATAGGTGAACTGACTCAACATAAAAGTAAAGAGAATGGTCCTTCAAAGAGGAAAGCATCGATTGCTATATTTGTGCTAGAGCTTTTATTTTGAAAACATGAAACAATTTTGTCAACGGTAGTAATAAAGCATATGAGTTATGTATATTATATCTTACAAGTTGCAAGTCTCATGCATAGTATACTAATAGTGCCCGCACCTTGTCCTAATTAGCTTGGACTACCGGATCTTTGCAATGCACATGTTTTAACCAAGTGTCACAATGGGGTACCTCCATGCCGCCTGTACAAAGGTCTAAGGAGAAAGCTCGCATTTTGGATTTCTCGCTTTTGATTATTCTCAACTTAGACATCCATACCGGGACAACATGGACAACAGATAATGGACTCCTCTTTAATGCATAAGCATGTGACAACAATTATTATTCTCATATGAGATTGAGGATATGTGTCCAAACTGAAACTTCCACCATGATTCATGGCTTTAGTTAGCGGCCCAATGTTCTTCTCTAACAACATGCATGCTCCAACCATAAAGGTGGTAGATCTCTCTTACTTCAGACAAGACGGACATGCATAGCAACTCACATGATATCCAACAAAGAATAGTTGATGGCGTCCCCGTAAACATGGTTATCGCACAACAAGCAACTTAATAAGAGATAAAATGCATAAGTACATATTCAATACCACAATAGTTTTTAAGCTATTTGTCCCATGAGCTATATATTGCAAGGGTGAATGATGGAATTTTAAAGGTAGCACTCAAGCAATTTACTTTGGAATGGCGGATAAATACCATGTAGTAGGTAGGTATGGTGGACACAAATGGCATAGTGGTTGTCTCAAGGATTTTGGATGCATGAGAAGTATTCCCTCTCGATACAAGGTTTAGGCTAGCAAGGTTATTTGAAACAAACACAAGGATGAACGGTACAGCAAAACTCACATAAAATACATATGGTAAACATTATAAGACTCCATACCGTCTTCCTTGTTGTTCAAAACTCAATACTAGATGTTATCTAGACTCTAGAGAAACCAAATATGCAAACCAAATTAGCAAGCTCTAAGTATTTCTTCATTAATGGGTGCAAAGTATATGATGCAAGAGCTTAAACATGAGCACAACAATTGCCAAGTATCACATTATCCAAGACATTATAGCATTTTACTACATGTATCATTTTCCAATTCCAACCATATAACAATTTAACGAAGAAGAAACTTCGCCATGAATACTATGAGTAGAGCCTAAGGACATATTTGTCCATATGCTACAGCGGAGCGTGTCTCTCTCCCATAAAGTGAATGCTAGGATCCATTTTATTCAAACAAAACAAAAAACAAAAACAAACGACGCTCCAAGCAAAGTGCATAAGATGTGACGGAATAAAAATATAGTTTCGGGGAGGAACCTGATAATGTTGTCGATGAAGAAGGGGATGCCTTGGGCATCCCCAAGCTTAGACGCTTGAGTCTTCTTATAATATGCAGGGGTGAACCACCGGGGCATCCCCAAGCTTAGAGCTTTCACTCTCCTTGATTATGTTGCATCATACTCCTCTCTTGATCCTTGAAAACTTCCTCCACACCAAACTCGAAACAACTCATTAGAGGGTTAGTGCATAATAAAAATTCACATGTTCAGAGGTGACACAATCATTCTTAACACTTCTGGACATTGCATAAAGCTACCTGGACATTAATGGATCAAAGAAATTCATCCAACATAGCAAAAGAGGCAATGCGAAATAAAAGACAGAATCTGTCAAAACAGAACAGTCCGTAAAGATGGATTTTATTAGGCCACCAGACTTGCTCAAACGAAAATGCTCAAATTGAATGAAAGTTGCGTACATATCTGAGGATCATGCTCGTAAATTGGCTTAATTTTCTGAGCTACCTACAGGGAGATAGACCCAGATTCGTGAAAGCAAAGAAATCTGGAACTGCGCAGTAATCCAAATCTAGTACTTACTTTTCTATCAAAGACTTTACTTGGCACAACAAAACATAAAACTAGGATAAGGAGAGGTTGCTACAGTAGTAAACAACTTCCAAGACACAAATATAAAACAAAAATACTGGAGTAAAAACATGTGTTGTCTCCCATAAGCGCTTTTCTTTAACGCCTTTCAGCTAGGCGCAGAAAGTGTATCTCAAGTATTATCGCGAGATGGAGCATTGATATCATAAGCTCCCCCATTTGTAGTGGTACTAGGGGCTTTGTCAATTTTAGGCCTATAATAATATTTCTTTGGTTTAGGCATTTTAGAGACATACATAAACTTTTGCTCCTTTCCCACATAGGCTTTCTCTCTAAACTGTAAAGATGAAAAGGTTGAACCCAAGGTTCCCATAGCTTTTTCAAGTTCGCCAATCCTATTAATTTGATTATCATGGTCAACACAAGTTCCTAGGACACTAATTCTTTCATCAATTCCTCCTAAGGATTTATCAAGTTCATCAGTTTTATCAAGTAATATCTCCAACTTAGTTTCAACACTCGGAAAATTTTTCTCTATGGTTTCCAATTTTTCATAACATCCTCAAGGGAGGTTTCAATTTTAGTTTCATTAACAGGTGGTGTTCCAAATAAACTCTCAATAATGCAGCTAGCTTCTAAAGCGGGAGCGCCTAGGAAGTTACCTCCCGCGAGACAATCAAGAACATATCTATTCCAGCTAGAGATACCAACATAAAAATTCCTGAGTAGGATAGTGGTGGAGTGTTTCTTAGTGCACCTATTATGTGCATCGCTAATTCTATACCAAGCATCTTTTAAACATTCTCCTCCTTGTTGCTTAAATGAACGAACTTCAACTTCAGGATTACTCATTTTAACAGTAGTAAATAAAGCAAACTAGATAAAGTAAATGCAAGTAAACTAATTTTTTTTATGTTTTTGATATAGCAAACAAGATAGTAAATAAAGTAAAACTAGCAACTAATTTTTTTGTGTTTTGATATAATGCAGCAAACAAAGTAGTAAATAAAATAAAGCAAGACAAAAACAAAGTAAAGAGATTGAGAAGTGGAGACTCCCCTTGCGGCGTGTCTTGATCTCACCGACAACGGCGCCGGAAAAAGAGCTTGATGGCGTGTATTTCACACGTTCGTTGGGCAACCCCAAGAGGAAGGTATGATGCGCACAGCAGCAAGTTTTCCCTCGAAAGAAACCAAGGTTTATCGAACCAGGAGGAGCCAAGAAGCACGTTGAAGGTTGAAGGCGGCGGGATGTAGTGTGGCGCAACACCGGGGATTCCGGCGCCAACGTGGAACCTCGCACAACACAACCAAAGTACTTTGCCCCAACGAAACAAGTGAGGTTGTCAATCTCACCAGCTTGCTGTAACAAAGGATTAACCGTATTGTGTGGAAGATGATTGTTTGCAGAGAAAATAGTAAAACAAGTATTGCGACAGATTTGTATTTCGAGTATTAAAGAATGGACCGGGGTCCACAGTTCACTAGAGGTGTCTCTCCCATAAGATAAAAGCATGTTGGGTGAACAAATTACGGTCGGGCAATTGACAAATAGAGAGGGCATAACAATGCACATACATGACATGATAAGTATAGTGAGATTTAATTGGGCATTACGACAAAGTACATAGACCGCCATCCAACCGCATCTATGCCTAAAAAGTCCACCTTCAGAGTTATCATCCGAACCCCTCCGGTATTAAGTTGCAAAGCAACGAGACAATTGCATTAAGTATGGTGCGTAATGTAATCAACAACTACATCCTCGGACATAGCGCCAATGTTTTATCCCTAGTGGCAACAAGCACAACACAACCTTAGAACTTTCTCGTCACCGTCCTGGTGTCAATGCGGGCATGAACCCACTATCGAGCATAAATACTCCCTCTTGGAGTTACAAGTAAAAACTTGGCCAGAGCCTCTACTAGTAACGGAGAGCATGCAAGATCATAAACAACACATATGTAATAACTTGATAATTAACATGACATGGTATTCTCTATCCATCGGATCCCGACAAACACAACATAGAGTATTACGGATAGATGATCTTGATCATGTTAGGCAGCTCACAAGATCCAACAATGAAGCACAATGAGGAGAAGACAACCATCTAGCTACTGCTATGGACCCATAGTCCAGGGTGAACTACTCACTCATCACTCCGGAGGCGACCATGGCGGTGTAGAGTCCTCCGGGAGATGAATCCCCTCTCCGGCAGGGTGCCGGAGGAGATCTCCGAATCCCCCGAGATGGGATCGGCGGCGGCGGCGTCTCTGGAAGGTTTTCCGTATCGTGGTTTTTTCGCCTCAGGGGTTTCGCGACGGAGGCTTTAAGTAGGCGGAAGGGAAGAGTCGGGGGCCAGACGAGGGGGCCACACCATAGGGCGGCACGGGCCCCCCCTGGGCCGCGCCGCCTTGTGGTGTCGCCACCTCATGGCCCCACTTCGTATGTTCTTCGGTCTTCTGGAAGCTCCGTGGAAAAATAGGCCCCTGGGTCTTTGTTTCGTCCAATTCCGAGAATATTTCGTTACTAGGATTTCGAAACCAAAAACAGCGAGAAAACGAGAACCGGCACTTCGGCATCTTGTTAATAGGTTAGTTCCAGAAAATGCACGAATATGACATAAAGTGTGCATAAAACATGTAGGTATCATCAATAATATGGCATAGAACATAAGAAATTATCGATACGTCGGAGACGTATCAGAGGCCAAAAGAGAGTTCCAATCGATGAAGGCGACTGGGCCCCAAGACCCTGGTGCGACTGGGCTAAAACCCTCAGGAGAGGCGACTGGGCTGGAGGCCCAGGCGGCTGAAGGCGAAGATTACTTGGACGCGGAGCAATGAATCCCGGATTAGTAGCAACTGATATGATTCAGACTTACCTCCATGTAACCCTAGATCGGGGGTGTCCATATAAACCCCCAAGCTAAACCCTAGAAGACACACCATCTGAGATCCAATCTCTCCCACATTCCTCTTGGCATAGCCGCCGACTGAGCCCCCCACTGTAATTCTCCACTGAGTAATAAGATCCAGCAGGACGTAGGCCTTTTACTCTCCGGAGGGGCTGAACCTGGGTAACCTTGCGTCCTGTGCACCTCGCTCCGCAGATGGCTATGTCTCCTTGCTCCCGGATCAACAAAGTGCTGCACCCTGTAGCACCCGCCGTGGTCACATCCACGACAATAATATATAGTATATGTACAAGTGTGAAATATGCAGGAACCCCCTAACTAGTAGGGAAAATACAATATACAAATATCTCTCTAACAATTCCTACCCCCAAAAGTGCCTCAGCGCATTTCAGGGAGAACCAGCTAGCTAGGGGCGTAAGACCGTAGACTATTTGGGAAAAGGGACATCAAGATACAAGTAGATCTTGGATGCCAACAGTAAGATTGGGGGCAACAAGAGCTAGGGATTGGAGCAATATGGCCAAATATGGTGGAATAACAACTTGAAGGAGACAATGATGCCGATCTGGTCTTCAGAACCTTGTTGGCTAGGCATGGCACTTGATTTTGCTTCTTTCTTCAACTTTCTCTTTTTCCCTTCTCTCTTAGTTTTCTTATCCAACGGAGGTTGTCTTGGATTTTAGTCACTCCACCTAGTGGTGGCTGGATGGGAGTCTTATCTTCTCTCTCATGTGCAATATCCAAAATAACCCTCGGTCATTACCCTAATGGGTACTAGGTTGTTGCACCAGTTTGGACCGCTTGAAAGGCTTCAATATGTCATCTCCTCACAACTCACATGAGAAGGATACCCAATAGAAGGAGCATGCCCAACATGATCTCGCCTGCCGTCTACTCCATTGATCAACAAGTATTGATAATTCTGGGTTATCGATCTGGTTGGTTGGGTGGTTGGTATTTGTTTGTCCCTACCGTAAAAGTCCTCCCAATATTTTGTCAACGATTGATCTCTCAGTCGCTGCAAGAATACTAGCATCTTATTCCTTACGGTTTTTTGGATGACGGTTCTTCAAGGAG
This sequence comes from Lolium rigidum, assembly GCF_022539505.1. Lineage (NCBI taxonomy): Eukaryota > Viridiplantae > Streptophyta > Magnoliopsida > Poales > Poaceae > Lolium > Lolium rigidum. The sequence continues at coordinate 154,499,999 of NC_061512.1, read as the reverse complement.
GAAACTGGCAGCACACCATGGATCAACGGCGGCAGGATAGTCGGCGGCGGTGGTGGTGGTGGCGGAGGCGGCGGGTTAAGGAGCGGTAGCGGCAACACAAACAGTATCAACGACGCCACCAACGGCTGTGGGGCGAGCGGTTGCAGAATGGACGATGGAGATGGGGTGGGGAATACCAGCGGGATAAGGAACAATAGCTAGATCAATGTCGTGTACATAGAATCCATGAAGAATTTACCACTCTCGTGTAGATTCCAAAAGAAACTCGTCAGCCCTGCATTAATTGGACCAAAGCCAGACATTGTAGCAAAGCATTTCATGATGCTAGTCAACGACCAACAAGATCTCTTCTAAACGTCACATTCGGTGGTGAAGTTTTAAACACCTTAGAGCATCTCTAGCAGAACCCGTAAACACGTGAACTAAAAAAAGCGAGTTCAGTTTACCGAACTCGTGTTTACGGACCGGAAAAACATTGTCACATATTAGAAACCGTAAAAGTGGAACTGAAAACGGAATTCGAAATGGGCGGTAAATTAGGCGATGATCATAGTTCGAGATAAATTTGATGCTCCGATTGAGCATCAAAACCAAATTAAAGCTAAAGTAGTTATACACCGGCTAGCCCTAGTTAGATAAGAAAAATGCGGCCTAAAATAGTGGCCTATGCACGCGGCGGTCCCGGTGGTGGCGCAGCGTGTCGGCGGCAGACGGCGCCGACGCTATCGTGGAGGAGCTTCACGCGCCGTCGGCGTCAAGCTCGACTATTTCGAGCTTCACGCGGCGGACGCGGGCCTCCCGGCGGGCCACCTCGTATTCTCGGACCTGGCGAACGGCGTCCGCCTCCTCCCGGCGGAAGCGAGCGCGGGCCTTCGCCTCGCTGACGGCCTTGGTCTGCGCGAGGACGGCCTCCTCCTCGTCGATGTCGTGGACGTAGTTGCCGGCGGAGATCGTGGGCGACCAAGCGGGGACGAGGTCCTCGTCCTCGTTGATGTCCGCGACGGGGAGCCGCGGTGCGCGGCTTGACTGGCCGGACGAGGATCCCTTGCCGGCGTTGCCATACCTGGCGAGCTTCCCTGGGGGTGTGAGCCCCCAGTTCGTCCACCGGCGGGCGCTGCGCTTGCGCGCGCACTCCGACCGGTTCCATTTGCGCCGCTCCGCCTCGGTGCGGAACACGGGCGGACGCGGCAGTTAGTCGCCGCCGCCCAATCCGGCGCCATGGCCTTGGGAGCCGCCACGGGACACCATCGCGCCGACGCGGGGTGTGGATCGGTGCTTGGGCTTTGCTGGATTGCTCACCGGAAAAGGGGCTTGGCGACGAAGGGAGTAGAAAGGCGGAGGGGAGTAGGGTTTGCGAACCGAACTCCCCTCCACGAACCCTTTTAATACGGGGCGATCGATCAATTTCTCGGGGGCCCGAACTCGTTATACGGGCCAGGCCGCGAGTTCGGGCTCCGTTTTGGCCCAGTTTTGGCCCGAACCCCTATTCTCGCCGGAATTTTACGGTTTTGGCCGCGAGTTCGGGCTCTGCTAGAGATGCTCTTAGCGGTCGTTTCGCTTTCGTGACTATACCTAGCCATGGGCAGCCCGGCCCGGCTCAAAATTCCCGGGCTAAGCCCGACCCGACCATGCCTCTGGGCCGGGCCTGGGCCTGATTTTTGTGGTCCGATGCTTGGGCCGGGCCGGGCATGGGCAGCGATTTTACGCGTTTTACTGAAGCGGCCCGGCCCAAGGCCCGACGGGCTTTCTCCTTGATGGGCCGGGCTTGGGCCACTTTTTTCGGCCCGACGGTCAGGCCAGGCCGGGCCTGGGTCAGGATTTTTTGCGTCGGGCTTTGGTCGGCCTGGCCCGAGGCCCGGCCCGAGAAATGCACATGTATATTCGTGACACACAACGTTACACAGAGCTACATATTATTCTCGGCGTGTAATATTATCTAGCCACTTATCCTCCTAAAACCTTATTTCCTAGCCAACCTTAATTGAGAATGAACTATATGGAAAAACCTCGTGTTTCTTCATTGCTATTAGAACAACTCAGAAGTGCGAGTCCAGGGTTTCCAATAAACCTAAAATAATGCATGAGAGCCAACACTTGGCTTATTTAGATATGTCTAGATATATTTTGTGTGTAGATACATCTAAATCTACGATAAGTAATATACAAGGGAGGAAGTACATTGCGACTCAAAATATGCTCGAGTAATATCAGGAGTGCCATCGAAAACAAACAAAAACCACGCCAGAGTCACAGACACAGTGGAGTGCACGGGCACTCAATGGAGTATGTTGGGTATAGGATGTCCACGAAGATATATCGGCGCAAGAAGACTAGCTAGCATCTCCTCATGGTTTCGCCGGTCGGCCGTTCTTCGAGGAAGAAGCTGGAGGCACGCCAGGGAAGCCAGGGATCAACGGCGTCGGCGGTAGGAATGGCACGGGCGGCAGGATGGACGGGGGCGGTGGTGGCGGAGGCGGCGGGTTAAGCAACGGCAGCGGCAGTATCGGCGGTATCAACGACGCCGGCGGCGGCTGCGGGACGAGCGGCGGCAGAATGGACGGCGGAGACGGGGTGGGGAACACCGGCGGGACGAGGGACGGCGGCGCCGGCGTGATCGGGTTCGGAGGGATGGGTACGCCGCCGATGTTGGGCGGCTCCGGCACGAGCGGGATCGGCGGGAAGAACAGGCCCTTCTCGCTGCAGACGGCCCTGTCGTGGCACCGAACGGCGTCCGGGGCACCTGCGATCGATCGACATGGGATGGGCACATGGCACAAGAATTGCGCCCGAATGTTAGCTAGGACTTTTGCTAGGACACCTCACACGTAACGTAATAACAACTTCGATCTGAAGCTAGTGGCGCACCTGAGGAAGCAGCATCCATGGCCGCGCCGCCGGAGTGAACGAGGGCAGGCGTGCGCTTCGGGTCATGCCGGGCGGCAAGGTGGCACTGGAAGCAAGAGATCAACGCCACCAGTAGCAGGAGCATTCTAGTGGTGGTGCCAGTACGGCCGGTCCATCTTCCTGAGCAATGGAGGCGCCATTGGTATGGACGTCGTCTGCTTGCTCCGGTATTTATGCACGCGGGGAGGGAGGAGAAGAAGAGAACCGATACGCCTTCTTGGAACGCTCTGCCGCTTCGTTGTCAGCGAACTAGGGAAGAGACATCCATGCATGTACCGTCGGCTCAGAGTACTCGTCTCCCGTGTGTGGCTTTGTCACCATGCGTGACTCTCCCTTCACGGGCAGCGATAACGAGAGCTGGGTGCCTAAATTCTTCCAGAAGATAACGTTCTTTGTGTGGTGCCCTGATGCTTGACATGGACCATTTTGTCTGTCGCCCTTAGTGTTTTTTTTTCTATCGACATGCTCCCGTGTTGGAACTTTTTTTTTTTTTTTTTTTTGAGATGTCCCGTGTTGGAACTTGGAACTGAGCGGAGCAGACCATAGCTAGGAGAAGGAGATACACAAGATAGGGACTCCTCCACATGCAAACCCCCAGTGGCGGCCGGGCGCGCTCACACCTGCATCGTTGGCCTGGGACCCTAAAAATGACCGGGCGCGTTTGTTTGCATTGGTTTGTGGACGTAAAAATAGTCTTCAGGCTAATATTGTCTGTTTATGTCTGGGTGTCTCCAGTAATCCGATTTCTATCCGGTGAGGCGGGTTTAAGGTTATTTTCACCGAAAATGTGCAATATGAAATAAATTGAAATGGAGGATCAAAATACTTTATTATTACAACCAAATAAATGTGAAAGTCTACATGCATCAAGCATTAAAATACATAGGCATACTTCACAATTAACAAATAAAAGTAGATGATGCGTTTGGAAATGTTGACTTCAACGTTCATATTTAGGAACTCCTCCTAGATATCTGCCTCAGGGTTTGGCTCAACCAACTCACCGTGAAACTTTCATCCGTGTTCTTTGCGGTCATCAAGCCGCTCTGTCTCGACGATCATGTTGTGTATGATCACACAACATGTCATCACCTCATGCATGGTCTGAAGAGAACATATTCTAGATAGGTGACGAACAATAGCCCAACGAGCTTGGAGCACACCAAATGCCCACTCCACATCTTTCCTGACAAATCTCTTGCACCTTGACAAATCTTTTATCCTTTTATGTTTGAGGATTACGGATTGTCTTCACTAGTGTAGCACAGTCAGGATAAATGCGACCATCAAAATAATATGGTTTGTCATATCCATTGCCATGATCTCATAGCTCATCTTAGGAGCAGTGCCTTTCATAAGCCGATTGAACACCGGAGAGCAGTTGAGCACATTGATGTTATTGTGCGAACCGACCATGCCAAAGAAAGAGTGCCAAATCCACAAATCTTGCAACATCACTCCCTCAAAAATAATAGTGCATCCCTCGGCATGGCCGTTGTACTAACCCTGCCATGTAAATGGACAGTTCTTCCACTGCTAATGTTGTACTAATACCGGCAATTTATCGAATAGGTCCTGGGCGTCGAGGCTAGTAGGCGCTCCCAAGAACGCAAACGACGCGGGCAGGACCTCTCCACTACCCTAACTCTGAGCCTGGACCGAGGAGGAGGCGTGACATGGAGAGACCTGGTAGACAACGACGGTGTGGTGCGGCAATGGTGGGGTGGCGGGGTCGCCCTAGGTCTGCAAAGAAGGGGCGGGGGACGAGAGCGAACGCTACTCGATTTCGCTGTCCCTAACGTGCGGGGCCGACTAGGAATACAAGGTCATGAAACGCGTCCGCACAGACGTATTCCCGGCACAATTTAGGTCACGTTTGCTTTTCCGCTAACAGGCCAGACATTTTGCATCGGGCTGCTGGGCTGGGCTCCAGATCCATTTTTCGTCTACACGAACGCAAATGATCGCTTTATGTTGGGCCGCTGGAGATGACCTGTCTCTTTCCATCTTGCGCGCTCTCGTGAGTGTGAGAACTGACCAACTAGTCCAGGAGATGCCCAACGCTGTGTTGTTTCTTTTCGAACCATCAGAAAGTTGTACGTACGACTCCGGTCATCACCTGCCCCCAATTCTGTCTCTCGTCAGAAAACAAGGTCAACTTGTCTCACAGGCTACAACATACAGTACTTAGTTACCCGGCCTGGCATACCCTACTTGCATATTAAACTGTTATATGCCAAGAAGAATAGACGGACGAATCAAGTATACAGTGCTCCACGGAACAACATAAAACATGGGAATTCACAATAATGACAGCAATGGAAGTACAAACTGTTTCTTCATGTCTAATAATTTAGTTACATTGCAAGAACAAGAAGATCATCAGTTTTCCTATACAATCTCTGCTGCTTGACACAAAATAACCAAGCAATAACTTAAGCATTATGTATTGGGAGCATTAACAATAGCTCAACCAAGACTCACATTTTCTTGACATTGGATGTTGACAGCTTATCACTTTGTCGTGGATTCGTGTAACTCTTTTTTCCAAGAATCTCAATTCTTCACAGTAGCCAAATCGCTACTCTGTGGTGTTGTAATATATAGATTACATTGTTATGATACAGAGAACCAGCCACTCGGCTACAGATATTACAGACAACTGACGTATCTACACTGTACTGATACAACACAATTCTACATTCCTACTGTATGAACAACAAAACAACTGGTAATTGACTAATTACATCCTTGTACTCTATATGCATACAACAACAAAGATACAAATGCATGCATCCCGATTGGCACTGAAGGGGGAAACTGGTAAAAGTATTACACAAGGTTTTGGCGCAGCAAAGACTGAGCCTCATCAGTGCTCCCATTCCCATCCTGTGCTTTCCAGAGGTTCTTGAGGAAGCCATGCCGCTGCTGTGCCTTGGGAGAGTCCGTCAAGTTCCCAGATGCCTGTGGGGATAGCTTAATGGAATTTGATGATGAACTCTGCACATGCTGGAGGCATACTTGCACGGCGTCATGCACCCGCACGAAACACCACCCTGCACCGATCATGTCTATGATGCCCGCTGTTGACAGCAGTAGATGCACCTGCCGGTTAGGGTTTGCTATAGCGATCTGCAAGTAATATAAAAGGCCTCCCAGGGTTTTAACACGCAGATACATACTGTAGAATAGAAGAAGTGCTCAGGATAAGAACCTGGATGTCGCGTGCTTTGTATTCTTGGTTCAGGTCCTTGAGAGCTTGAACAGCACTCGAGTCGATGTATGTAACAGCTGCATGCCCAAATTTTACCATCATCTAAACTATTCATCTAGGTAGTCCAATTAATCATAAGATACGGTTTTCAAACGAAAGAGAAACAATTATGTGCAAACAACAGTATTTAGCACGTGTCTTAAGTCTTAACAGACATCGCAACAGAAATGGAAGGGCTTACGTGACATCTCGAGGATCACAAAGTACACCCTTCCAACATCAGGTCCCCGGTTTGAAACTGGGAGTTTGAGCTCATATTCGCGCAGCCTGATAAAGAACTTGCATCAAGATAACAATGAACCTTACAAATAATAAGACAAATTACTGAAACAGATGAAGAGATTCACCTGTCCTTTATGTAACTTATGTTAGCAAAGTAGATTGGTGAATCAATTCGGACAACAACAATTCCATTGTATGTATAAGCCTCAGGGTACTGCAATGTATTCCTGTACACAGTGGTTCCAGGCAAACGGCCCAAAACAGCTGCAGACAGGCCATAAAAACATATTAAAATAACCCTAATCAGAAGCAGTAATTTTTTTTTAAATGTATCAACGATTGAGAAACAATGGCATGAAAGGTCCAACAGAAGAGAACCCTGAGATACAACTCTGATTGCTCATTCCGAGGCATAATGATGGTGTGGTATCAAGCAGATTGCAAGTGGTCATCATGCATAGACTCTAGAGTAGCACATTTACTCACCTATATGTGGATTTGCTGATTCATGAATTACAAATGCCAGCGAGAATCCAACCTACAAAGGAAAACGTTACCATCAAATGAATGGTTCATCTTCATACAAAATCTGAAATTTTGCATGCCAGCCTTATCTACACTTCGGTTAAAGATCGATATAATAAGTAACTCAAATGACTAGATACAAATTCATACTTACCCCAACAAGGACACCAATTTCAATGCCAAAAACTAATGTTGTAATAAACGTCATTGCCCACAGAAAGAAATCCTTCTTATCAATACCCCACAGGAAAATGGCCTCGTCATAATCTACCTAGATACATTCCCAATATCCATGAGAAATCAGGTGTCGAACAATTTAAGTTATGAAAAAATAATCCGTTAGAAGAAGACAGCTTAATAAAGAACTGATAAAACATGCTAGAGCAAAAATTGCAAGCTGAAACAGAAGTAAATAGACATAACTTTATTTCTTGCGGAGAAGGTACTAAATTGCTGTCGTCGTGGTGAACAGACCGTGGTGAACAGACAGATGCCATAGGATGGCTTAAGTTGGGGCCGAATGGGCGCTAGAGGATTCGGGGGAGGGTTTTTGATTAAATTGGATGAACTTCCAGATGCTTTCCTCAAGAACTTAGCCAAAGCCAGAGATAGAAGAAGAAAGACACAAGGAAGAACTCTTCTCTAGATCTCTCTCTTCATTGATCTTAACAGATTACAGGTTTGCGCATACAAGGTTCGTGCGTACCTCTCATTTCATCGGTACCCGCGTATGGGTGTGCCCCCTCTCCTTATATAGGGGAGAGGGTGGCTTACAAGGGAAGAAACCCTAGGAAACCCTAATGGCATCTTTGAACAGATAAACTACTTTACAAAGCTACTTTAATCATAGGTGACGCCGGTATCTTCTTTAATCAGGGACCCCCGGTTGCTTTTGGCGTCACCTTCCTCTTTGGCGTCAGGACTTCGTTTAAAGCTACTTTGCTTAGCTCATCCTTGTCCTCTAGCTCTGGAGAGAATCTTTGACCAGTCTTGCCGACGTGCTACAGTGCACCTCTTACCGGTAACCCGGTGTCTTCTTAGCTTATTCCGGTATACCCCTCTTGGGATACCGGTATAAATTTACTTAGCCAAACGCTTAACTTCACGCCCCGGAATGAACATTAACCGGTATCTTGATGGCTCAAACCATCCGGTTTGGCATGCCTTTGGCATACCGGGGGTCATCCCCCCAACACTAGTCCTCGAAGCTGGTATAGTCCGGTGGATTTTATCCAACGGACCATGCCAGGTTCCCATATCTTAAGGTACCGGTTTAATCTTTCCGGCGGTCAGCTTAAATTTCCCGGCCTCTTTGCCGGACTTACATCTTTCTCTCTTTACGAAGTATTTCCGGTATCTTCTCCTCCGGTATCATTGACATTAAATCCCTCCTCGGTGAAGTCGAGAATTTCTCGGGTACAGTGCCTGTCAGAGACATGCGCACTGTACCTGACGCGCCAGTGTCAGGGGTCACATCCCTTCGGCTTCTGCGCCAGTATTTATGGCGCCGCATCGGATCCCCGCTGCCGTTCCGGATCCGTGTGGCCTCCTTGTGGCATATTATTTTCCGCGCGTGTATCCTTGCGCCACGTGGCGGCCCACGAACAGAACCGCCGCGGCCCAGTGGTTGCCAGCCCACTACTTCCTTCTTCTATATAAAGGGAGTGCGGTTTTACTTCATCTTCTTCCCCGCATTCACAACTCCCTCGCGCACTCAGTGCTCTTTGCCTCCTTGCGCCTTTGCCACCGTCGTTCGTCGCTAGAGCTTGGCCGCCCGGTGAACCTCCGCTGCAACTCCGCCTAGCCTCGCCAAGCCTCGCTGCGCAGAGATTCACCGCAGTGCGCCTGCTGCCGCCGCACCGTACCCTTTCCGGTGACCTCTGCTCCTCTACTTCGCCGGACCCCGTCGGCGACTGCAGGCTCGCTGCTTCTCCGGCGACCATCTTCAGCGTTTCGTGCCGCCCCAGGTTAGCCTTAATGCTTCTTTTCTCTCTTCCTTTCTCGTTTTCCAGATCTTGGGCCGGTAGAGTATTTAGTCTTTCTTTTCTTTTGCTTTTTCTCTTACTCGTAGATCTTCGCGCAAGGGTAGATCTTGGGAAATCAGTTTTTGGGTAGAATCCGGCGTCTCTCAGACTTTTATGTCTAGCGAAGAGTATCTTTCCGAACCATCTTCCAGTAGTCACCAGAGGGAAGCTTCCGACGGGCTTTCCGCTGAACTCGCCCGAATGGAAACCGATACCGGAAGAGGTCAAGAGGCCAGCAGCTCTAGCCAAGCCTCCGGAGTAGATCTATCCGGTGTCACCCGTGGGGCCTGGAAGGGCTCTGACGTGACACAGCACGAAATTGACTGGCTCTACCGGTCTAGAAGGATACCGGAAGGAGTATCCTGCCGGCTTCCGCGCGACGAGATCGAACCGGTACTCGAACCCGGTGAGTTCGTCGTCTTCCTTGCTCACTTCGAGCGCGGCTTCGGCCTTCACGCTTCGATTTCTTTCGCCGGTTTACGGGTTTTTACCAACTCCAGCCTCACAACCTTCCTGGCAATACCGTTTTTTACCTTTCTTGTTATGTTTCCTTCATGGAGGGCTACATCGGCCTCCGTCCCACTCGCGAGACCTTTGCTCGCTTCTTTTCTCTTCGGATCAATTCCGTCCAGGGCAAGGAAATTCCTAAGCCCAAACCCCTCGTTCAATGCGGGTCTTGCATCATCGGCTCCCGCCAAGGGAGCCCCTTTTTTAAATTCTCCGGTCTCGAGTCATGCTGGTCATGGCAAGGGACCTTTTTCTACGTGAAGAACACCGGCGCCGCAGATCTCATCAATCTGGCGGCTTTCAATCCGGGAGTGCCTACGAAGGCCAATTGGGGCTATAATCCTGGGACCAATCATTTAGAAACGAACCGGATTATTCGCTTCATGGAGCAGCTGATGAGGGAGACAGACATCTGCTCTGACGACATCATCCGCACCTTCATCTCCCGCCGGGTGCTTCCCCTCAAACGACGGGCCCATAAAATAAGCGAAATGTACGGTCCTGGCGATCCTACCAAGATCACTGGCCTTCCTCTAAGCAAGGAGGATGTAGTTCTTAAGGCTAGGCAGATCTGCCAAACCGCCATGCCGATGGACTGGCCTCTTAGCTCCACCAACCCTCCAACTGATGAAGTAAGAGATTATGCAATCTGGGTTGTTTTCCGGTAGCTTTTCGATGCATGACTGACTGTCTTTCTATTCCTTTCCAGGCAAAACAGCGCTTCCCTTGCATCGCGGCGGAGCAGCGAGGCCCTTGCCGGAAACGGGCTCTGGACACGGTGGACCCGGATCCTTATATTCACTGGCTTGACCTCAAGATGGGCCGCACCCACACCTCGCGCCCCGGTAACTTCTCATCCGAAGCTCCCGGTTCCGATGATGATGTCACTATACTTGAGGTAGTTTTCTCTTCCGGTTTCTCATGCTTTATTGTTATTTCCCTTCTGTAGATGCTCCCTCAGCTGGCACCCAACCACAGGTTCATGAGCATGTGGCTCCTCTGCAGGCCGAGGTTGGCCGCGAGTTCCTGGAGAAACTCATCTCGCAGGGCAAGAAAAACAAGGCTCCGGCACCAGAGGCCGGTTCAAGCCAAACCCCTCCCGCCAAACGCTCGCGGACGAAAGTTATTGGAGGGAAAGAAGTAGCCAAGAAGCGCTACAAAGGGAAAACGATGCCGGTCTCTTCCGGGTAAGTCTTTGTTTCTCTGTAAGCTTTGTTTTACAAACTTTTCCTTCCGGTCGCTCTTTCTGATCCTTTTTTTCTTGTTCAGCCCTGCGCTCAAGCTCTCCAAGAGCGCCAGCGGCATGAAGCCGGAGAGCTCTGAGGGAACCGCAAGGACCTCATCTCCTCTCCACTCAAGCCCGGTACCATGCGAGTGCGACGCAACCCTTCTACCTCCCTCGCGGGAGGCACTTCAAGTGCGGGGCGCGTGGCCCCTACACCTCTAGATCACCGCGCGGAGGAGGACCACGTCTCCCCTCCAGAAACACAAGATACCGGCGCCAGCAACATCTCCGCCGATTCTGAAGCTGCCGGGAGGGCGGAACCTCAGGTTCCTCCCGTCCCGAAGAGAAAGAAGAAGAAGACTGCTGATTCTTCCCCCTCCAAGTCCGTGCCGGACTCTTCCGCGCCGGCAAGCTCAACTCCGGGCCAGGACGCACCCGACGCCCGCTCGCCGCCCAAGACTGCGCCCGCGCCTGCACCAGAAACTCCCACCGTCGAGCCAACTGGGGCCACGCCGACGCCGCCGCCAAGCCAAGGACCCACCGCGGCCGAGCCCAGGCCGCTGCCAGAAGGCACCAAGCCCCTCAAGCCGGAACCTTCCAAGGCGAAGGCCACGGCTTCCGGCGCTCCTACTTCCGGCCCGCAGCCCTTGGTGCTGCACGCCGGCCGCGCCGCTGTCGTGGCCGGAGAAAAGGCTTCCGGTCAGCTGGGCCAAATCACGGAGCTGAAGCGCGGCGGCAACGAGCTGGGGCATTTGCTCGAATATGCTGAGAAGTGGAATCGAGCGGATGTCTCCGCGGCTACGCGCGGCCTGGGGAAAGACCGGCTTCCGGCGATTGACCCCGCTGGCCCCCGGTGCACTGAGCAGCACTTCATGCGACTGCGGCGCGCGGTGAAGGAGCTGGACAACGCGTGGCACGATGCCACCAACAACGTGGTGGTAAGTTACACCAAACCCTTTGCAATTTTTCCGTTCATGCCGGTTTCATTCTTTCCGGATTATGTATATCTTCCCAGTCCCCGAGTTTCGTGGTGAGAGCATAGCTCTTAGCGCGAAACTTAGTTAACAACATAGAGAAAACGGCTTCTTTTTTCTAACACTCTTTACTTGAACAGAGCACGGCTGACGCCCGGAAGCACCTCTTTGAGGACCCTACTGTGGGAGCACGGGATCTTTACGAGCGCACAGCAAGTGCCAAGGTGAGCTTCTGTGCCTCCGGCACCTTCTTACCGGAAGCTTTTCTCTTCTAGTATTTACAAACTTTTTGCATAACAGCTATCCCGGAAGCCTCCATCGAAGCCCTCAAGACTCAGCTCGCTGCACTCCAAAGTACTCTCTCTTTTCCGGTTGACTTGCCTTTCTGCGTTTTACCAAATATATGTTTGTTAACATTTCCTGTCCGGGCTCTAGGCGAAAAGAGCGGCTTATCGGGATCATCGCCGGAGCTCGCGGACGCCCAGGAGCTCGTTTCCAGGGGGCTGAAGGACCAGCTCATCCAATTTGGGCTCCGGCATGATCAGGAGTTGAAGGATGCCAAAGCTGCAGCTGAGGCGAAGCTAAATGAGGTCCTGGAGGAGTCTGCCAACTCTACCGCGGTGCTGCGGGCAGAACTGGAGGAGGGTGGCAAGGCGCGGAAAGCGGCCGAAGATCGGGTCGCCCTCCTAGAGGCAGAGCAGAAGGAGTATGACCTTCTGGTCATGCAAACCGACGCGCTCGCCCTTAGTAAGTTTCTCTTCTTTCTTTTCCGACCTTTCCTTATAAGCTTATAACCTCCGGTAACATGTCCTTATCCTTTTTTCTTTGCCTTGCAGAGCACTTTCCGGACTCACAGGTGCACCCGCAGAAGAAGGTGACAGAGCGCCGGATTCAGCAAGAGTTCAGGAACGCGAATGCGCCCTGGGATCCTTATGACCATCTGGTCGCGCTTTCTGCCCGGGTCCAGCACATGCGCGCGGTGGACCGGAATCTCGCCGATCTGCCCGACGTGGCGATCCAGCTCCACAAGGTGCTATGGCCTGGGGAGGAGGTGCCGGCTAGCTTGACGCTCACCTCCGAACGCCTGAAAGGTGCCGGTCGGAGGATCCGCGAGTGGCAGTGGTCAGCGGCCCGTGCCGGAGCAGATGAGGCGCTACGCATCGCCTGTTCCTGGTATGAGGATTTGGACCTGGATGCCTTCCACACCTTGCGCCAAGATGCTCCCACCGATACGGATCCAGTCCTCACCGCTAAGCGGAAGGACCGCGCCTACCGGATATCAGAGTACGCGGCGGTCCGCACCTTCATCCCTCCTCCTCCCGACGTCACGGACTATCTTAGTGACTTCGAAGAAGAAGAAGATGATGATGAGGATGCCAGAGAAGGTGATGCTCTTCCGAAAGCTGGTGACGCGCCTCCTGAAGCTCCTGTTGCTGGTAAGGGAAGGTACAAAAAGGAACTTCTTACACCGCAACTTCATGAGTAGAAAGGACGCAACAGAGTTATGTTCCACGGACGCTTGGTCTCATCTCCGGATCTGTCTGCATTTCCTTCTTTCCATTTATGTGCATCGATTAGGTAATAGGCATCATTGCGGAGAGCTTTGCTCACAATGAAAGGTCCCTCCCATGGGGGTGAAAGCTTATGCCGGCCTTCAGTGTGTTGCACCAAGCGTAACACCAGATCTCCTTCTCGGAATACCCTCGGGTTAACCTTCCGGCTGTGGTAGCGTCTGAGGTTTTGCTGGTAAATGGCTGTTCTTGCCAACGCGAGCTCTCTTGCTTCTTCTAGCAAGTCCACATCGTTTTCTCGGGCCTCTTTTACCTCTTGTTCGGTATAGAGCTGCACCCTTGGTGAGTCATGGAGAATGTCGGTTGGTATGACCGCTTCTGCTCCGTAAACCATAAAGAATGGAGTGTATCCGGTAGGCTGGTTTGGAGTCGTTCTTATGCTCCACAGCACTGATGGTAGCTCATCGAGCCAACATCCCGGAGTCTTTTCGAGTGGTTCAATGAGCCTTGGTTTTATACCGGAAAGCACCAGCGCATTTGTTCTCTCCACTTGGCCATTGCCTTGTGGGTGTGCCACTGAGCACAAATCCAACCGGATATTGTTATCCTCACAGAATCGCTTGAACTCGCCTTGGGCAAAGTTTGAGCCATTGTCAGTGATGATACTATGCGGGTATCCATACGCAAAATGACATCTTTTAGGAATTTCACCGCTGTGTGCCCATCACATTTGGCAATAGGTTTTACTTCTAGCCATTTGGTGAATTTGTCCACCATAACCAAGATGTGGGTCATGCTTCCCCTTGCAGTTTTGAATGGGCCAACCATGTCAAGGCACCAAACAGCAAATGGCCAAGTTAGCGGTATAGTTTTTAAACCGGATGCCGGGGTATGATTTTGCTTGGCGTACCTCTGGCACCCATTGCATTTTCTTACCAAATCCTCCGCATTTTCCAAAGCAGTGGGCCAATAGAACCCATGCCGGAATACTTTTGCTACCAGCGCCCTTGACGAAGCGTGGTGCCCACATTCCCCTTGGTGAATCTCCACAAACATTTCTTTTCCCTCTTCCGGTTCCACACATCTTTGAAGGACACCGGTAACACTTCTCTTGTACACCTCACCATTGATGATGGTGTATGCTTTGGACCTTCTCTGGATCCTCCTGGATTCACTTTCGTCAACCGGCAAGGTGCCGTTGATCAGGAATTCCTTAATAGGTTTAACCCAAGATGGTGCCTCTCGAACCAGAAACACGGTACATCTATCTCCATGTTATCCACCAGCATTGCTTCCTCTGACATGGACGCAGCAGTCCCCGAGTTTACGGAGCGGTCCCCGAGTTTGCCGGAGCGGTCCCCGAGTTTCCTTCATCGATATCCATTGGTACAACATGTGATTCCGGTACGAAGATGGACTCCGATTCCGGGCTTGGTTTGATCGATGGTACTCTTAAGTGTACCAGGGCTATTCCGGGAGGAATTTCTTGCCTAGATGAGCCCAGCTTGGACAAAGCATCCGCGGCTTCATTTTCCGCTCGTGGCACATGGTGAAACTCACACCCTTCGAAGAAGCTGGCAATCTTTTGCACGTGAAACCGGTATGAGGCCATGTTGGCATCTTTTGCGTCCCAATCTCCGGAACATTGTTGCACCACAAGATCTGAATCTCCGTAGCAAATGATCCGGTGTGCACCGATTTCTTTTGCGACCTTAAGCCCATGGATCAAAGCCTCGTATTCTGCGACATTGTTTGATGCCCTGAAATGCACTTGCAAAACATACCGAGGTGATCTCCCTTAGGTGAGGTAAGTACCACACCGGCACCTAGACCCTTTTGAGTTTGGATCCGTCAAAGTGCATCTTCCAATACTCTATCTTGTGTTCCGGCGGCTTGTATTGCATTTCCGCCCAATTGACCAGGAAATCAACCAAGGCTTGCGATTTTATGGCATCCCTTCTTTCGTACACCGGTACGTATGGTGATATCTGGATTGCCCACTTTGCAATCCTACCGCTAGCATCTTTGTTGCACATGATATCGGAAATGGGTGCCTCACTCACCACTTTCATGGGGTGCTCCTCAAAGTAATGCTTAAGCTTCGTGGCGGCCATAAACACGCCATACGTCATTTTCTGGAAGTGCGGGTAGTTTTGTTTTGAGAGGGAGAGCACCTCGCTCGGGTAGTATACCCGGCCTCCGCACGGTTTTTCCTTCCTCTTCTCTTTCCACTACCACTACAACACTTACCACCCGGTTGGTTCTTGCTATGTATAACAACATGGGTTCCCTTTCCAAAGGCGAAGCCGATATTAGTGCGATGGCTAGCATTGTTTTTAGCTCTTTAAACGCTGCGTCTGCCTGAGGGGTCCAGACGAACGTATCGGATTTTTTCATCAAAGCATAGAGAGGCAGAGCTTTTTCCCCCAACCTGCTTATGAACCGGCTTAGCGATGTCAAACTTCCGGTAAACTTTTGCACATCTTTTAGATCTTGTGGTATGGTCATTCTTTCGATTGCCCAGATCTTTACCGGATTCACCTCAATGCCCCGGCTTGATACAAGAAAACCAAGCAGTTTACCGGCAGGGACACCGAAGGTGCGTTTCGCCGGATTGAGTTTCATCCGGAATCTTCTTAAGTTATCGAATGTTTGTCGGATATCGTCGATTAAGGTTTCTTTTACCTTAGTTTTTATCACGACATCGTCCACATAGACTTGCACATTCTTTCCAATTTGATCAAACAAGCATTTTTGCATACAGCGCTGGTACGTTGCACCAGCGTTGCGCAAACCGATAGGCATAGTGACATAGCAATAAGCCCCGTGCGGGGTAATGAACGCAGTTTTTATTTGATCTTCCTTTTTCAGGGGAATCTGGTGGAAACCGGAATAAGCATCCAGAAAAGACAACAATTCACACCCAGCCGTAGAATCAATCACCTGATCGATCCGGGGCAAAGGGAAAGGATCCTTTGGGCAATCTTTGTTTAGGTTGGTGTAGTCGATGCACATGCGCCACACCTTTGGAGCTTTTGCTTCTAGGTTCTCTTCTTTTTTCTTTTCAACCATCACCGGATTGGCTAGCCACTCAGTATGCGTTACTTCCACGATGAAACCGGCAACCAACAGCTTTGTTACTTCTTCTCCAATGATCTTTCTCCTATCTTCGACGAACCGGCGCAAAGGTTGTCGCACCGGCTTAGCATCCTTCCGGACGTCCAAAGAGTGCTCGGCCCGGCTCCTCGGAACACCTACCAAGTCATCGATGAGACCGAGGCAAAGATATTCCGATTCTCACGGAGGAAGGCGACGAGCGCGCTTTCCTATGCCCGATTCGAGGCCGGCACCGATACGAACGGTGCGTTCGGGTAAGCCGGATCCAGCACAATGTCCTTTGTTTCATTTGTCGGCTTGAATGCCGGTGCGCCCAAGTTTCCACTCATTGCCGCTAAGCTCAACTGTGAGGACTGAGCCAGCGCAACCGCAGTTTGCATCCTTCTTTTTTCCTCTGCGATTACCAGCGATTCTGCCAGGTTTGATCCGACGGACGTAGTTTCCATCGAAATCTTGTAGTTTCCCACCACAGTTAAGGGTCCACGAGGTGCCGGCATCTTCATCTTGAGATAGGCCGTATGTGTTGAGGCCATGAAAGCTGCCAATGCCGGTCTCCCCAGCAATGCATGGTAAGGACTATCTAGGTCCACCACCTCGAACTCAATGTTTTCAACCCGGCAATTGTCACGTCCTCCGAACGATACATCCACCCGAACTTTCCCCACTGGCGCGCAGGACAAGCCCGGAACGATTCCGTGGAATGTTGTGCGAGTTGGTTGTAGCATGTTTTCTGTTATGCCCAGCGTATGCATGGTGTGCCGGTACATGATGTTTATGTTGCTTCCATTGTCTATCAGCACTTTGCTGAACTTGACTCGAGTCGTTGGCCCATGCATGTTTGGGTCTACCACAAGAGCATAACCACCCCAATTTGGCATTATCTTGGGGTGATCCTTGAACGACCAGGAGATTTCTTGATCTGACCACAGCATGTACTTTGGTACTGCCAGCATCACAGCGTTCACTTCCATGGAACGGCGACGCAGGCTCTGCTTGTCGGTTGGCTCCGTGACGAACACAACACAGCACACGTCCGGATCGTGGTAGACGTTCCGGCCCAAAGGTGCCGGTGGAGGTGGCGGTAGTTGGCCATTGCCTTCTCCTACGTGATGAACTTGCCGCTGCCGGTCCGGCTGAGGTTGTACCGGTAGAGCGTTTGCTCCGGTAAGCGGTGGTGGTGGTGGTAATGGGTGCTGATGCAACATGTCATGCGAGGGTGGCAGTATTGTGGAACATCCTTGTGCTTGCGCATCTTTTGCCGCACCTCTCAGCATCAAGTGCTTGATCCAAGAACAATCTTTTGTCAAATGATTTGCCGGCCTCATCGGGTTCGGAGTGTGAAACCGGCATGGTTGCTCCATAGCTGCTTCCATGGTGTATCTCATTTGTTCTTGCCAGTCTTTTTTCTCTCCCCACTTTTTCTTTTCAACCCACGGCTGCGATCCGGTTTTTTGCCTTTGGCTCCCGCTGGGGCCGGAGTTATCCTGTACCGCAGCTACTTGCTGTGGACCATACCTTCGATCCGGAAAATCTTCCCTTCTCTTGTTGTGGCGGTTGTCCCGGTATTGATCTTGGCGCGGTTGGCTTGTTTGCGCCGGATCGGCTTGCACTGCCGGTTGCATTGGGTCTCCCAATGCGTAGCTATCTACCACACGTATCATTTCTGCCAGAGTTACCGGCATGTTCCGCTGCAGCTTTTGCCACAACGGCGAACCTCTGCGGCATCCATTGCAAAACCAAGCAATGGCTTGCGCCTCTATCACCCCTTCGCAGGAGTTTCTTGTGGAGTTCCACCGGGTCGGGTAATCTCGGTCACGTTTCATTTGGGCGTTGCACGCACAAGGCGAGCTCGTTGCGGCTCTGTTGGGCCTCCGGTATGTGCTTGCTGAAGTTACTCACAAAAGCTTCCTCAAAGTCCAACCAGCCGTTTATGCTTCCCGCCGGCCAAGTTATTCGGCCCGGATTCGTGCCGGTCCCACCGGGAATGATGGTACAATTCTCACGGCCCGGCGCCGGTTTCCTCCACCGATTACGGTTCCTCCGCCACCGGCGACGTACACCGCGGTTACGTAATCCACGAGCCGATCTTCGGCTTAGTGGTGCCATCATACGTTTTTGTATCACGGGGCAAGCTGGAAGTTGCGAACTGGTGGTTCCTCTTTCATGATCCTTGGACCAAAACATTTTGGGCCCGGAGGACCTTCTGCCTCGATCATTTCAGATAAATACACTCTGTCCAGATGGTGCCTCGCATTCCGTTCTGGCAGGTGTCTTTCTCCCATGCGTTCTCCCAACGGGTTCCGGTACGCCGTGAGCCTTTCAGTTGTCGAATCAGCTTCGTCGTAATGTTCCGGTACCGCGGCCCTTGCCTGCCGGTACCTTGGGGGAAGCATTTCCTCCTCATCGTACGCTGCCCTTACAGCTCGATAATTTTGCCCGGTTTCATGTCTACCGGCATGATGGTTTCCGGCATAGCCTCTCCTGGCGTAGCCTCGATCTGCCCCTTGGCTTTTTCTACCGGCATCGTGTTGCCCGACTTGTTGTTTTCCGGCAAGTACCGGATCGTACACAGTCATCTGCTGCGCATTCATTTCCTTTTCTTTTCTTACATCCGGGATGGGGGACGATGCCTACCCACAGGACTTGCTACCCGCATTCTTTGCTGAGCGCACAGATTTTGATGCCGCAGCTTTGTTCAGCTTAGCTAGCTGCTCAGCATTTTGCTGCTCGATGGCCTCAAGCAACTCTCTAACACGCTCTTGCTGCTTTGCCAAAGCCTCTCCGGAAAGCGACTCGCACAGCTCTACTGCAGCCTTAGCAGCTTTGATAGTTTTATCCGGACTGCTGTACTTAGGTTTCTCTACGATGCTCAATGACACAGATGCACTCTTGCCGGCAAGAATTTCCTTACGCAAATCCTGATCTAGATTGCGAGCCTTAAGCCGGTTTTCCGGCATCCTAGCGACTCGAGCGCTAACTGAAGCAAAGCCATGGGCAGCGTTACACTCACGTAGGGTTAGGTTCAGCTCGCGCTGCGCCCGAATGATGTCCGCGCCTCCGGAAAGCAGCGTCTTGCGCGTTGCCTCCAGCTCCGCCTGAGCCGCTGCTGGGTCGATGTTCTGCGCGATGGGCGTCGCCAGCACGTTCATCGCCGCCTGAAGTGGTGTCTCGGGTGGTGCAGAAGATGCTCCCGTAGCACCTGCGTCGCGCTCCAACGGTGGCTTGGCCGGACGAGTCGATGCCGCACGCCCAGCACCTTCATCCACAGCTTCCTTGCCAGCGCCGACCGCGCCAGCCATCATGACCTCCACGCTACCGGCGGCGCGGCCAGCACATAGCCACCTTGGCGGGTCCGGCGCCACCAGCACCGGCGAGAGGCACTGGCGCACAGGGACAGTGCCGAAGTAGACGCGGTGGCTGCCGAACTCGATGACGCAGCCGTTCTTGGGGAAGATGCCGCCGTTGGCGAAGCAGCCCGCGTTGTTGTTGATGAAGTCCATGGAGTAGATGCGCTGCACGAGCGCAGACACCGTCCGCTCGTCGGCGACGTCAAGGAGGCCCGCCCGAATGTGAACTCCAGCAAGCGCCGCTTCATGCCCCACGGTGGGCGCCAACTGTCGTCGTGGTGAACGGACGGATGCCATAGGATGGCTTAAGTTGGGGCCGAATGGGCGCTAGAGGATTCGGGGAGGGTTTTTGATTAGATTGGATGAACTTCCGGATGCTTTCCTCAAGAACTTAGCCAAAGCCAGAGGTAGAAGAAGAAAGACACAAGAAGAACTCTGCTCTAGATCTCTCTCTTCATTGATCTTAACAGATTACAGGTTTGTGCATACAAGGTTCGTGCGTACCTCTCATTTCATCGGTACCCGCGTATGGGTGTGCCCCCTCTCCTTATATAGGGGAGAGGGTGGCTTACAGGGGAAGAAACCCTAGGAAACCCTAATGGCATCTTTGAACGGACAAACTACTTTACAAAGCTACTTTAATCATAGGTGACGCCGGTATCTTCTTTAATCAGGGAGGCTTTCTTTAATCAGGGAGGCTGACGTCCCCCGGTTGCTTTTGGCGTCACCTTCCTCTTTAGCGTTAGGGCTTCGTTTAAAGCTACTTTGCTTAGCTCATCCTTGTCCTCTAGCTCTGGAGAGAATCTTTGACCAGTCTTGCCGACGTGCTACAGTGCACCTCTTACCGGTAACCCGGTGTCTTCTTAGCTTATTCCGGTATACCACTCTTGGGGATACCGGTATAAATTTACTTAGCCAAACGCTTAACTTCACGCTCCAGAATGAACATTAAACCGGTATCTTGATGGCTCAAACCATTCGGTTTGGCATGCCTTTGGCATACCGGGGGTCATCCCCCCAACAATTGCCATCAGGCATCATGGTTATCTTGAGTATTTGTTACAAACTCTTAATCATAGTATGAGTATTTGTTACAAACTCTTAATCATAGTATGTATAAATGAGTTTAGATGCCCTTACCAGACCGGTGACAGCAGAAATCACAATGGCAGCCAATGCACACTGAAGGAAAAATGATATGAAATGTAAGTATACATGGAACAGTTAATATCCTATCAAGCACAAGTATAACATGCTGTAAAAAAATTGAAATATTTTATGGTTTACATTTGGCAAAACAGCTCATGAAATTACCTTAAAAGGTTGAATCTTACGAAAATTCAGTTCCACATATAACACAATAAAGTTTACCTTTTAAGAAACAAGATTGTACAGTTCATTTGACTATTAGGAGTAAAATTAACTTATGTGATAAGTTTACATGTTTTTGCTACCTTTTATAAACTATAGTAAATAAATTTGTCAAAATAAATCTGCCAACGTAAAACTCAAACTTGATCCCTATTTTCTTGTGAGGAAACTTAAACTTCAAACTTAAATCTGCAAAATAGTATACACCAATAATACAAGGCTTATTGGGCATGCTTAATATTGTCAAAATGATATAAGAACAGTTTGATTCCAGCTGGAAGTTCCAAATTCGGTCCTAAGTATATACTTAGCAAGGCCTTAAGATATAGTGATACTATTGTTCATATTTAATCCACACTGTTGGTAGCATTAATACACAAAGAAAAAGGTGAACACAAGGTTTCAAACGGGAAACTTCATTGAGCAACCCAATGGTTACTTAAAGAGAGTTATCAAAACAAAGCACATGGCTAATCTTACCTGAGGTATATCAGTAAATAATGGTGTCATAAACAAGAGAGCACCGCAAATTATTATGCCCATTATAATTCCTGATAATCCAGTCTTTGCCCCACTTTCATGATTAACAGCAGACCTAGAAAAGGAGCCTGCATGGACATCCATCAATAATCAGCTTTCAAAAACCTCAAGACTCGCGAGTAACTAAAACATCTCAATATTTTTAGCTAAAGAACAGAGAAGAAATACAGATGAATGAAGTAGCGCGCACTCATTAAATATGTTTAATATTTTACCTGTAGCAGGGTATGAAGAGAAGAATGAACCACATATATTTGCTATGCCAAGCCCAAATAACTGTAACAAGGAGAACTTGATCAGAAGGGTTGATTTTGAATAAAGAGAATATTAGCTAGAAACAATAAACACTGCTATATGCAAATGCATGCATAGTTTTAAATATTCTTGTAAATAACAAAAAAATGCAACATTGATACCCTGCTACATCTAAATCAGGATCATTCACACATCAATTCAGTATTGCCTAAGTTGACTGAGACATTCATGCCTCTGGAAAGAATAGTCACTAAGGGCTCGTTTGGTTACAGGAAACCCGGTGGGATCCCGGCCTTTTCCCGGGGAGATTTTGCCCCTAGTCCGGAGGTCGGGAAAATAATCCCGGGGGTTTGCTCCTGTTTCTGCCTTTCCCCGGCCGGGAATATTTACCCGGGGAAGTTTGGCCCGAACAGCCAAACTAGCCCTAAGTAGAACTTCCTAGAGTATTACCACCTACGACAGGCGTCTTAATCACCTAAGTTTAAGACCACATGCTTTGATGGAACATTATCATTCCCAAATCTGTAGTGCAAGGTGATTTAGAAAAGAGAAAAAATGAAACAAAAGAAATGAGAGATAAATTTATCGTGTTCATTCATCATAGATGACATGATTGCCTGAAATCTTATGATAATTAAGTTGACTAAGCCTGTAGAAGCTATCTATGCTACTAGTTATTAACCCACGTACGATATCATGATTTATGCATGCTAAGTTGCTAACCCCCCTCCGTTACTTAGATAATATATTGTCTGCGTGGAGAGGGGGCAGGAAACAATGCAAGGCAGCAGATAAAGATTATTAGTTGTTTCCTTTGTTAGAGCATCTCCACCGGCAGCCCCGACAGCATTTTGGGGGCCGGCATCGAAAATGGGCTCGCGCCGGCGCACACCAAATAGCGCCGGCGCTTTTTCGAGCCCAATAGAAGCGTCGGCAACCCCGTGCCGACCTCTTCGCGAAGGGCGCGAATCGGGCGCGCCGGCGCCTCACGAGACGACGGTTTTCGCGGGTGGGGGCGCCTTGCAGCGAGAGGACGCGACGGTTCGCATCGGAAACGACGGGGGAAGGTTGGTCATCGGGCGTTAATGGCCTCCCGCGCGGAAACTGAGGCGGCGACTGGCCACGCGGCGTCCACCCACCTTCCCCACGCGCCTTCAATGCGCGTCCGCCGCCTCCCTTAAAACCCCATCGGCGCGCACTTCTCTTCTTCGGTTCTTCCCCATCTTCCAACACTAGCCACCACCGTCGCAACCGCCGCGCAAACAAACCACCTCTCCCATGCACCCACCGACGATGGCGCACAACGACGAGGCCGGTGGCGGCGGCGTGCTCCGCTCGTTGCAGCTTAGCTACGACGAGGTGGATGTAGCAGCGCATCCTCGTGCCAGTACAGTACAAGCTGCCGCACGGCTGGCACGTCTCCAACGCCGGCTTCGCCGTGCCACCGTCGCCACCGGCAGGACCACAGACGCGAGCCCTTGCCAGGGAACGGCGGAACCTGCTGACGCCGGCGGAGAGGAACCCGCCGGCCAACGCGCTCGACAGCCCGGCGTGGAAAGCTCGCGCGCGCAGCCGGCCGCTCGCGCGGCCACTTCAACAACGTCGGCCGCCGTGCCTGGTGGCAAGGCCGCGACGTCGACGACACGCTGCGGCAGTATGGCTTCCACCAACGCGCTCGCGGCGACCCGCCACGCGTCCCATTGTACTTCCCACAGGCGGAGTGCATGGCGCCGACTCTGCAGAGGGCGCCGGAGAGGACTACCGCGTCCGGGAGCTCGCGCACCGGATCGTCCGCAGCCGCCGACCGCACGAGCTCGGCCGCGCCTCCTTCCGGAGGCGTCGCGGACGACGGGGCGAGGCGCGCGTCCTCTGCTCCGGCCCGTCGAACGACGGGGTCGGGCCAACGCCGCCGCCTCAAGGTGGAGGATGCAGCGGCCTCGCCATCACTTCCACCGGCGAAGAAGCAATGGTGGGAGATGGAGGCGGAGGCGCAGGCGGCCCTCCGTGGCGGCGACAACCCGGAGGATTTCCCTGGCCATAACTTCATCGTCGGCCGCTCCGTCGACGAGGACTACCAGCAGATGATGATGGACCCGTGGCAGGTGGCGGTGTGGTCCGCCAAGGACCACGGCGCCAACTTCGTCGACCTCGCCGGACCTTCCGTGCTGCCGGCGCCAAAGGAGGAGAAGGACGACGACAACTGGTCCTTCGGGCCATCCAGCGACGACGGCAACGACGGCAACAACCTCGACTTCAGCGCCTTCGACGCACGCCGCCGCTAGATTTTTTATGTTTTTTAGTTTAAAATCAAGTTACATTTGTATAAATTTCGTATGAATATCGTTTTCAAAATGTCATACGTAATAAGTTTGAATTTCTATCGGGGCTGTCGTATGGGGGACGCCGGTGTGGGAGCAGCATCCCCAAATAGAGGATGCTCTGCCGGCGCCCCCCATACGGCAGTGCCGGCGCCTATTTGGGGGCCGCCGGTAGAGATGCTCTTACCAAGTTGTACCCTAGAGACAAGGATAACCTCGACCTTGCGCAGCAGAGGCACTGCATACAGCAGCAAGGATGGTGACACTATACCAACAGGCAGCACTGCCACCTGTGGCTAGCGCGACCTAACCTACAGGGGCGGACAGCGACGCCACTGTTTGATTCCTTGACAACAGCAGCAATGCCTAGCAAAGCAACGGTACCAACCATATCTACCATGTCCAGGAGGTCTGAGTGCATGAGGATGTGCCGCATCAATCCTAGGTAGGACGTCCAGGAAGCATGCACACACAAGCACGATGGACAGATCACCCCTTCCTGAGAACTGGGAACTGAAGGGTCATTCCTACGCAGCCATGATGCTCGACGTGGCGCATTGCTCTGCGTCTGCGGGCATTCTGCTACAGTGCTACCTACAGGAAGAAGGTGGCCACATCTGCAGCGTTCCCGATACCAGCAAGGTACATGCTTGGGTTGTGTGGGCTACTCATGCTTGCGGTACCCAGCACTACTGCATCATCAAGCAAAGGAAGTTGTACTCCATTGGTGGTGGTGGTACAATTATCCAAGGTAGCGGCACGCCAGCATGGGACTGCTCTTTCCTGAAGGCGTAAGCAACCTCTTCGCTATGCTTGATTCATTTAGGTATAGGCTTCTTCTGATAGACCTCTGGCTACGACACACCCAGAGCAGAATCCTGGGATGAGAACTAAAAGAACTGACGAGAAGGGGTGTAATGTTATGAGTGTGAATAAGGCGCATAGGACGCCGCACACAAGGCAAGGTTGATAGCAGATAACAGATTAGTTAGTTGTTGCCATTCGTAGCACGATGCATCCTAGAGTTTAAGGCTAGAGAATTATAAGCTTGTTGCTTGAGCCAAGCATTTAAAATAACTTCAATCTACTACTAGCAAGAAAAAGACTATTTACTTGACTTAATTGAGGTGCTGCTCTGTGCATCTGAAAAGTTCATGTCAGAGTTGGATATTTTTGCAGAGCACAGTTAAGTAGGTCGTCTGGTAAATTGTTTCCTTAGTCTTAGAGAACAGATAGATAGTTGGTATGACCCCAAGGTGAACGGACCATCATCACCAACTAGTTTCCTCATAGGAGTGAAGAATGCATCGAACATGTTACTATAGTTAACTACATAACATAATGAAAAAATTAATACAATTGTGTTTGAAGAACAAATGCGATCAGCTTGTACCAACAAAACTAATTACTCAATGTTTCTGTCATCATACCTCTTTGTTCGAGTCCAATTCATAGCCATTCTTAGCAGCTAAAGCTTTAGCAATCCCAACAGATTCCTAAGAATATATACCACAAACGTTTAATATCCACTAAATAAAGTACAGAACACAAGACAAATTGAAAGATAGCAATATGTTTTTACCAAAATGGCAACACCAGTGATAAGAACTGCAGTTGGCATTAGGGACATCAAATGTTCAAATCCTCGGGGAATGGAGAACTTGTGAAGGCCTTGCGGTATTTCACCTACCTAGGCACTCGAGAAATGGAGGATAACTTGTGATGTAGTTGTCCATGATAATGTATGACATGAGGTAAATTTAACTTGACAAAACAAAAATATGACCAAACGTGTGGTTAGCCAAAGCGGAAATCAACATGAGTGTTGACTGTGGCAGTCTGTTAGCAGTGACTCGCTGAGAACTTGCACGCATGAAAGACGAGCATTTACCACATGCACAATTTGAGTTAAAAATTGGAAAATTATCATAACACCACACATCAGGCATCACGCATGTGGTATTTATTGACTTCCGCAGAACATCTTATCAAACTAAAATGTCTGGGTAGCCATCTGTAATCACAACATTTGATAACACACACATGAAAAAAAATCAAAGAATGCATATGCATCATCAAACAGAATAGATGTCAAATGAACAAAAAAAAGGAGCATGCCAAGGTACATGTTTCAGAGTCATTTTAGTGCATATATTGCATAACATCGCATGATTCAGGATAGATGAATATAAGGAGCTTACTCACCACTGATATGGCAGATGGACGGAAAACTTTCACAAACAATGTTCCAAGAACAACAGCTGTTAGTGGTCCAGAGGCTCTCAGAAAACGTAATTTTTTATTTGTTTTCCCCTGCAAAAAATTTAGGGGTCATAAAAATGATATACTACCAAAGTGTGCTATTTCGAATCAAACAGATAACTGAAAAGTAAATGAGAGATAAAGCCATGCCAACTTACTAGTTTTTTCATTATTAGAAGAATAGCAAGAAATACTGATCCCATTAAAAATGGAGGCCAGGAGAACTGCAAAACAGTGCTGCTATATTAGGTTAAAATACCACATAAATCATGATCTGAAACAGTAATATTAGCAGTTTTAATGTATGCAGTGTGCCTAAGGAAGGTTGATTAATGTTTTGTAATACGTATAAATGGCAGAGCTTAAAACTTGAGAACTGTTCACTGTAGTCAGAAGAATGCATTCGTATTTTTATTGTTAAAAAAGTACTGGGTTTGGTACCGTCGACAGTATCCAACTAAGTGATGCTCACAGACATATGCTAAGCTTTGCAATGGCAGTGACAATAGTGAGCTAATGGCTATCAAAATATTTTCAAGCTATATGCTTAGGCAGCAGTGTGGGTCTAAAATAAGACATGGAACGAGATACAGGGGAAGAAGAAAACACACCTGATCTATTCCTGCAATTATACTCTCAATAAGTGGTATAATTTTGCTGCTTCTTGTAACACTGTAACCTAAGAAATACTTGATTTGGGACAAACCAATTACAATGGCTGAAGCTGTAGTGAATCCAGATATTACCGAATGGCTGATGAAACGAATAAGCCAACCAAGTCTGCCAAAAAAGGAAAATGCATGACCCACATGCACTATTCCAAAAATATTCAAAAAAAGTTCATGGATATAGTGCATGATCAATTCAAAATATAAAGGTCTTCCATACAAACCATAAAGACAAGCTATACATGTGAACAGTTCATGATGCAGTGCTTGCGTTTTATTTTATTTCCATGGATGGAGGTGGGATATTTTGGGGTGTACGTGGGGATGGGGGTACACTGATGCTCCCTTTCTATATATACTATGCAAGCACCGAGTGTTGCTTTTGTAATATGCCCCTTTTTCCCAAAGTCAAATGATTTCAGGACAGTTTTGCCAACAAGACAAAATACAATGGAAAGCAGCTTGGTCCTTTGGGTAAACACTAGCAAAAGATAAAGCATCCGAAGATGAAGATATGCAGCTAGGGAGTTAATCATCTGAGCTATACACATTGTTATATTGCTAATACGAAAGAATAGAATAACAATGAATCTGCATACATGTTACAAGAGCAAGTTCAATGCTTTCAAATTTTAATTTTTCCAAAATGGATAAGCAGGAACACTAACTTTCCTCGCTGAACAGAATTACCTTAGCAATCCCATCAAGCATTCCAATATCCCAACCATGAATGCCAACAATATGGCTAATTCTGTATACAGCTCACTAGATGAATTAACTATACCCCCAAGAACATTGGACACTAGCAGGGAAACAAGTGCCACTGGCCCTACTGCTAATTGTCGCGAGGACCCAAAAATTGCGTAGACAATCAGTGGGACAAAGCCTGTGTCTGTTCAGCACAATGAAAATGAAAACAGATGATTTGCATCAACTAGTATGCTCATTTGAGTATATAAAGAAAAGAAAAAGTAAGGAGAGTCAGATGTAAGCACTTACACAGCCCATAAATTGGGTGAAGCCCAGCCAGCTTTGCATATGACATTGCCTACAACACAATACAAAAATGAATTTCTGACAAAAAATGTAGAGCAAATGGAGGGTACAAAAAACTAACACCAAACCAGCACGCACGTGAACAGGAATGTTCGTTACTAACTTTTAGGAAAATCAGGACAATGAAAAAGTTATGTAACCAAGCTGAGATATTGTGCACAACTTTCAATACAACTTAGCAGGAAGACCCAAAGTTCAGTTAATCCATAAAAAACAGCAAATAAGCGCTGAATTAAAAAATAAACATAAATAAACATACCAAATTCAAACGAAATCAGTAAAAAACACAATAAATGAAATTATGACGCCTTTACCCTAGTACACTTGGTAATCAATGGTTGCCGAGGAACCCAATTACCACCTATGAATTCATACAATTTTCCCCCAATATAGGCTGCAGCGATCTCATTCATTCTGATTAAACAAGTTACGCTTAACTGAAGGATATGTTACTTGTAACTATCAATAACCAGAAGCCCATCACATGGAAAATAGGATATGAAAATACTGCATTTGCCAATGCACAAATCAACCTAATAGCAGAAAGTTTAATTCTGGAATGTGCTAATAGTGGGCACAGGGAACTAGCTATACACGAACCTTCCCATCTAAATTGAATAAATTACAGAGCTCAACTCCATATTTGAAATAATAATACTTCAAAACTTTGCATGAAAAATCAATTCAATGCCACTGTTTGCAAACAAACCATATATGGGATGGACAAGTTGCTCGTAGTAACACTCCCTTGTGCAGTTAACTACTCAATTAAGCTGTATTCACGACTTCAGATCATAGAATTCGTGTTTAACCGGCTCCAATAGAATACCATTTTAGAAGTTTTCTCATAAACAGACACCAACAATACTTTAAGACGAGCAATAGAGCAAACAGTAGTTTATTTTCTTGACTCGAGAGACCAATAAGTCAATAAGCTCGAGCAGGAGCCAAAAGATTCAGCTAATTTCCAGAGATATATATTTTTCGAGTAAAAGTCTAAATGAACTTGGTCATTATAACATTGCATAGCAATAGTGGATCTTGTCAAAGCAATATAAGATCTAAGAATTTAAGCTGTATTCACAACTTTAGATCACGGAATTTGTGTTTGACCGACTCCAATAGAATAGCATTTTAGAAGTTTTCTCATAAACGGATACCAACAGTACTTTAATACAAGCAATAGAGCAAACAGTAGTTTATTTTCTTGACTCGACCGACCAATAAGTCAATAAGCTCGAGCAGGAGCCAGAAGATTCTGGTAATTTCCAAAGATATGTATTTTTTGAGTAAAACTCTAAACGAACTTGGTCATTATAACATTGCATAGCAATAGTGGATCCTGTCAAAGCAATATAAGATCTAAGAATTTAAGCTGTATTCACGACTTTAGATCTCAGAATTCGTGTTTAACCGGCTCCAATAGAATATCATTTTAGAAGTTTTCTCATAAACGGACACCAACAGTACTATAAGACAAGCAACAAGCAAACAATACTACAGTACACTAGTTTATTTTCTTGACTCGAGCGACCAATTAGTCCATAAGCTCAAGCAGGAGCCAAAAGATTCAGCTAATCCCCTGTATATTATGAGTAAAAAATCTAAACGAACTTGGTCATTATAACATTGCATAGCAGTAGTGGATCCTGTCAAAGCAAATATAAGATCTAAGAATATAAGCTGTATTCACGACTTTACATCTCAGAATTTGTGTTTAACTGACTCCAATAGAATAGCATTTTAGAAGTTTTCTCATAAACGGACACCAACAGTACTACTCTGTAGTATAAGACAAGCAATAGAGCAAACAATAGTTTTACTTTCTTGACTCGAGCAACCAATAAGTCAATAAGCTTGAGCAGGAGCAGGAGCAGGAGCCAAAAGATTCAGCTAATTTTGAGAGATATGTATTCTTTGAGCAGAAATCTCAAGGAACTTGGTCATTACAACATTGTATAGCAATAGTACATCGGGTCAAAGCAATATAAGATCTGCTAGAAACATTGTATAGCAGTAGTACTATGGGAGTAGAAGGGTACCTGGGGCACAAGCATGACTCCGACAGTGATACCGGCGGTGAGGTCGGCCTGGAGGTCCTCCTTCCACCTGTACCTCCGCATCCACGCCAAGCACGGGAGGGCCGCCTCCGCCCACTCCCACGGCCCCATCCCCCGCGCCCTCTCCATGGCCGCCGACAGCAACGACGACGGCGCGGCGGCGGCGGAGGCCGGCCCCCGCGCGGCCGTGTCCGTGGGGTGGCGCAGCGGTATGACCCTCACCGGCCTCCCGAGCCCCGAAACCGCGGCGGCGGCCAGCTCGCCGGAGCTCGCCGACGCGAACGACGACCGGTCCATTCGGTTCGAGGATTCCTTGAAATTGTTCGGTTCGACTGTCAGAAGAAGAATCGTGCAGGTAGTGGAATCAATGGTGATGGTTTTTGAACTGTACCGCTCACCGCCGCGCGGAGGGAATCAGGCGAGCAGCGGCCACAGCTGCGGGGGTGCGCGACGGCGGCACGAAGCTCGGGGTGGAAATGGCGGGCCGCAGGTGGTCAGCCGCGGCGGCGGGCGTGGGCGTGATCGGAGCTCCGCGTAGCAGCGAGGCCGGATCGAGCAAGGCGCGGCGGCCGGCGGGAGAGGCCGCGGCGGAGGGAGGCCGGTGGGGATGCGGGGAGGATGTGGAGGCGAGCGAGTGGGCCGGGCGGGGAGTGGCTATACGTCTCTCTGCAGATCCTGGGGTGACGATCGGACGGCCCTACTGGGCCAATCATTGTTCTCCTGCGGTTGACCGCCGTTGATGTAACTGGACGGGATACTGGGCGCGTGCATCGCCTCTTCTCGCGACGGCGATGCACCTAGACAACCTGTCGGCACGAGTCCAAGTGTGTTGTGTGTTGTGCTTGCAACATTATTAATCTCACATGAGGAACTATACATCGGTTTATTAATCTCACATGAGGAACTACAGATTATTTGCGTAACGGCATCCAATGCACTAATGTCGTTTATTCAGATCACCCAAATTGTTTGACTTTGATTTATCTTGATTCGCATGTATCTATAACTAAAATGTATCTAGATACATATATATCTACACAAATATGGCATGTGCAATGGTAGGGAAGGTACGTTTTCTCTTAGCAGTCCATATCATCTAGAGAGGATGATAAATATAATCGGTACAATGCATTATCTCTTATTGTCATCCCTTGTAATAAATGATAATTAATTATTTTTAGTAGAAAATTATGTGAATAAGGGAAGACAAGTCGTACAATGGGGAAAATAGCTGTGGTGACCCTGCATACCACTGCATGTTGTAGTATGCCAGTCGTTGATATAACATTCACGAAGTACCATTCCGCGAATATTACATCCCTCAGAGTAGTACAACAGAACATAGCAAGGTCCATAACTCATTCACATAATATTACAATTAATATACACATGTCGTCTCGGAGCTCCTCTTGGGTCCTGAGAGGATAACTGACATGGGCATACCCTTCGGGTAACCATTATTAGTATACCTGGCTCGGCCCAATATGGAGGAGACCCAATATGGAGAAGGCCCAACAAGGCAACCCGAAGAAGTAGTCGACTAGGACTCTTGTAAAACCCTAGGCTGGTTGCATATATAAAGCTAGCCAGGGCACCCGAAATAGAGAGGCCAAGAGATAAACAGAGAGATAGACAACATAGCTCCGCCTACGGCGGCACCATGTAAAGATACTTATGATCATATAGTAGATTGCTAGCAGCACGTAGGGATCCTCCACCGAGGGGACCCGAAGCTGGGTACGTCGTGTGCCTAATCTCGCTCCCGGAATCTCCATCGTCGCTCTCCCGAAACCCTAGTCTACAATGCGTAGGCATTGCCGAGGTGATCCCTCGTCAATTGGCGCCGTCTGTGGGAATCGCGACGACTGGATTTTGTCATCCGGGCGAGATCCTTCTTCATCATCAACAACGCGCAGATAAGCAGGGTCAAGATGCGCAGCCATGGAATTTCACGAGATCCCGCGCCCGACCCACCCGACGAATCAATGTGCTGTGGCTCATCAAGGAAAGAAAAGTTAGCTAGATATCAAAACATGTCGCGAAGATCGGTTGGGAATAAAGGTTCGAGTATTGCCGGCCACGGTCGGATCCAAGAGAAGACTGGTCAGATCTTGTATCAAATCTCAAGTTCCGCCGGCCGCAACATCATACAAGGAAGGAAAAACTACCAAGGCGGCAACTATCATGATGGATCAAGTTTCCAGGCACTACACGCAAGTACTCCGTATGGAAGAAAAAAAGGAAATTTAGATTGCAGACAAGACCCACGTGATGTCAGACTGGTGCTCCTCGCGAAAGGGAAATTCAACTTTACATCTTCTATCAGGTGCTAATACTCCACAAAAAAAGAAAAGAGAAGGAAGAGGATCGAGCAGTTAGCCAAACTGAAAGCCTGTACATACGAAGCTTACATGATTTTTGAAAGATGAAGACAACGAACAAGGCGGATTTTACCCGAGCCACTGAACCGACGAGTCGCTAGAGACTCGGGCCGCCATCCGAATAAAATCCAGCTCCGTCGCAAATTCGTCTTCCGAAATAAGGACCGGGTGCTATATTTTCGATTACATAAAATTTATTTTGCTAAATATTTTTTGGCTCGTATTATTTGCACGTACTTTTTGCGCCGTAATATAACTGCAGATCGGAACAAGTTTCGACGACTTCGCCGCGTATAGTCGCATGCTCGGGAGCTCGCCCGCTGTTTACCCGACAATACGCACTCACCTCGCCCGGGGGCTCGCCCGCCGCGAACTCGACGATTCTCTCTTCCATGCCGATTACTTCTACCTTGTCGAATAATTTCGGCTAGATGGCGTACGGCTCCGCTGCATCGGTTGCGTCTACTTCTTCGACTACATCTGCCGGATAACCCACTTCCACGTCGACTCCGTCACACCTGATCAAAAAGCTAAGTGTTCCTTTCCCGAGTGTTAATTATTATTTACTTTTGCCACACACGAATACTCGGGGGCTGCATTATTGCATTATTACAACAAATTCATCCAAACACTGGGGGCTGCGCCATTACTTCGTTACCACAAATATACTTGGTTACTTGGTGAATTTCTTTTCTTCGGCTCTGGATATATCTTCTCCGGCTCAGTGGAATTATCTTCTCCGACTCAGTGAAATTATTTTCTTCGGCTCAGTGGAATTATTTTCTCCGGCTTAGTGGATTTATCTTCTTCGGCACAGTGGATTTATTTTTTCGGCTTACTGGATTTATCTTCTTCTGGTTATTATTGGTTTACTCTTATACAATATTACCCGATGCGTTTCCGGGTCAATGGATTCATCTTCTATGGTTATTACTGGAACTATTTTCTTCGGATCAATGGATTCATCTTCTATGATATCAGCGGATTCATCTTCTATGATTATTACTGGATTCTTCGGGCCAATGGATTCATCCTCTATGATATCGATGGATTTATCTTCAATATATGCTCTATATTTAATGGCGTAATCTTCAATACGGATTCATCTCAAATATTTCATCTGGGATTCATCTTCGTATATTATTGTCTATGGCTTCATCTTAAATGGCTTCACCAAATATGACGCCGCGACTCCCTCAACTTATTTCGACGTCACGCCTAACGCTCGGGGGCTCGACAACAATTTCGCCTCGGGTCACGACTGCGACACAACAATCATGACATCACCTCAGCAACGCTCGGGGGCTCGGCTATTTCTTCATCAACAATTTCGCGGCATCCACTTTCGCTATTTGGTGGTTTTTACTTTGGCTAGATTTCTTATCTACACTCGAAAACTTCATCATGCATCGACTTCGTCGTGACCAAAAAGCTAAGTGTTCTTTTATTTTGCACAAAGTTGATTATCATTTACTTTTGCCGCACCCGACACTCGGGGGCTGCGCGGCATATATTCACTTTACATATCATCGAATCTGAGCATCTGACACCGCATGCGAAAAAGAGAGTCAAGGAAAAGATAGAAAAAGTTTGTTTATTTGTGCAGGAGAAAGCAAAATTCAAAGTATATAAGAGAGAACCCGACGAAATCTTTTTCAGGGAGGAACCCGACGAAATCAAAAGAGAACCCGACGAAATCTTTTTCAGGGAGGAACCCGACGAAATCTTGAGAGAACCCGACGAAATTGTCTTCAAAAGAGAACCCGATGAAATCTTATTCAGGGAGGACCCGAAAAATTGTCTTCATGGAGGTCTCGACAAATTATCTTCATGGGGGTCCTGAAAAATTATCTCCAAGGAGGTGCCGAAGAATTATCCTCAAGGAGGTGCCGAAAAATTATCTTCAAGGAGGTCCCGAAGAATTATCCTCAAGGATGTCTCGAAGAATTATCTTCAAAGAGGACCCGAAGAATTGTCCTCAAAGAGGAGCTGAAGAAATTTTCCTGAGGGAGGAACTCGACGAAATTATCATCAAAAAAAAAAGAGAGGAGTAGAAAAAAAGGGGAGAAAAAGAAAAAGAGGATGGACAAATCTTCGGGTTCATTGACTCGTCATATTGTTCCAAGCAAGAGCATCGGTGATGTACCCGACAATATAGAAGAACCAATATATACGGCTGTCTTATCAAGCCCGAGAGAAAAATAGAAGAACCCGCAAAATGGGTCATTGCATCAGCCGAACAAGGCACTCGACAATATATTCTCAGAACGCCAAAGTTGCGATCAATTTCTGAATGCCGCAAATTTGCGAAGGTAAGACCCCGGATCCGTTCTGCTGGGCGTGGCATCGCCGAAGACCGCGCTCTGCTACTTTTTTCCACATCAACGAGATGTGAAGAAAATATCCCGGCGGACGCGCTGTGGACCCGATAAAACATGAGTCGGGGCTCGACGGATGGTAAGACCTTAAGCGGCACTTGTCGAGTTAACACCGGTATCCCGAGATCATGTCCGGGGACGTGATCTTGAAGTAGGTTTTTGCGGATTGCCACTAGAGCAGTTAACTAGTACACGATCCGTCAGATGAACTAGCCCCAACTACCATTATCCCTGTACAATATAGATATGGATGTCAAATAAAAATAGCAACGGCCTGAAGTCGATAAAAAGAGGGGCTGTGCGCCAAGTTTTTTATCGAGTAGTACAACTCAAGCCTATGCCTAGGTGCAAGCACCTGCCCATAGGCTCGGGGGCTACTCTTATCGAGAGTGTTGTTCACCCTCCCGATAAGATACAAGAAAGAGGAAAAATTGTGGTGTCGATTAAAAGCAAGTTGAGCCTACACCCAAGTGCAAACACTTGGCTGTAGCCTCGGGGGATACTCCCATCGGGAGCGCTGGTCGCGCACCCGATAGAAAGATAACTTCGACAGCATCTACGGCAATTAAGGTTTGTAGACTCAACTCGATTCTACGACTCGAGTGGAGCCTACTCCCATCGGGAGCACATGGATTTCATCAAGTTTTCCAGAAATATAGTTAAGTTATTCATCGAGTAGTACAACTTGAGTCTATGCCCAAGTGCAAGCACTTGCCCATAGACTCGGGGGCTACTCCCATCGGGAGCGCTGCCGCGCACCCGATAATTTCAAGAATCGTCGACATCATCTACGCTACACATGATCTACGACATGGACCTCGCCTTGTATTTCTTCGACTTAAGAGATGGTTATGCTTGGAGTTTCTACGCAAGTCTTCGACTTCCCTATAAACTCGGGGGCTACTGACATGGGCATACCCTTCGGGTAACCATTATTAGTATACCTGGCTCGGCCCAATATGGAGGAGACCCAATATGGAGAAGGCCCAACAAGGCAACCCGAAGAAGTAGTCGACTAGGACTCTTGTAAAACCCTAAGGCTGGTTGCATATATAAAGCTAGCCGGGGCACCCGAAATAGAGAGGCCAAGAGATAAACGAGAGAGATAGACAACATAGCTCCGCCTACGGCGGCACCACATGTAAAGATACTTATGATCATATAGTAGATTGCTAGCAGCACGTAGGGATCCTCCACCGAGGGGACCCGAAGCTGGGTACGTCGTGTGCCTAATCTCGCTCCCGGAATCTCCATCGTCGCTCTCCCGAAACCCTAGTCTACAATGCGTAGGCATTGCCGAGGTGATCCCTCGTCAATAACTCCTGGGTTCGAGGCGAACCCAACTTAGCTTACAATACCATAGTCTCATTAAACTAAACATTTATTTAATCGAGCAGCTACATGGTAAGAGTTTGTGCTGCTCGGCTACTACTACTCCTCAGATATCTCTAGGCTTGTTCTCCTCCGGAAGCCTCCTCGGATCCGTAGACGATGATGTAGTCTACGCCTTCAACACCTCCTGAGAGGTCTGGTTCCTCGTAGCCGATGATCTCGGCTTCATCATTGTTGTCGTAGTCCTCCTCCAGATGATTCAGACAATCTAAGCAGGGGATTTAAGAGTGGTATGAGTACGAGCGTACTCAACAAGTTCATTATAGATAAGAGGTGTTTAATGCACTAGCTACGATATTAGACCAGAAAGTCTAATACCAATGCAAGTTTTGATAAACATTTCTTCAAGAGATTGCTTTTATTTTAAAGAGCTATGTCCGTCAGCCTTCACCTGGTTTACTAGAACTTCATGGAGCTCCTTTCCGGCCGCGTTCGCAGTTCCTCAATCCCGGAACAGGGAGTGACGGAGTCACGAGTTCTTACACTCGCAGAGGTGTGTTGCTTTACCCATAAGAGATCTTAACCTTGGTGCCAACCGGGCAGCTTTCCCGTCCACACTTCCTTTGGTGTGAGGCCCGGTATAAGGTCTAGCCAATCATGTTCCTCCGCTACCTCGAACACCCACCCTTTGTTGCACGCCCCGACCCTGGGTCCTCACCGGTCCCATTATTCTCGTAATTTCAGGGTGGACCCGACCACGACGACAGTCTGGGATCGAACCAAACTCCTTCGCCGGTAGCTGCAACCCATCATAGACCACATTACCGTGGGGAATTAGAATGGGATCCCCACCCTCAAGTTGTTCCGCAAGTCGCAACCGCTACGGTATGCACAGCATAACCATGAGGACTTAGAATGGTTTCCCCACCCTCAAGTTGCTCCGCAAGATACAACTGCTACGGTAAGCGCATCCGTTGATGAACGAGAGGTGGAAACACTTTTGACTACTCCGTCCCACTCCGGATCTTATGGTTAACACGGGTATTACGGCACAAGAATCACTGGCGACATTTGTTGTTTAATCCTAGATGGATATAAACCCGTGCAATGGAACCTCCACCATATCAACACAATCCATGGTTCCATTGCCCACCACATAGTCATATTCATAGTTATGAAAATAGTGGTTTTGATTTTTATGCAATAGTGATAACCATAATACTTTGCAAGTAATTTGATAGAAATACTCAAATGGCATGAGCAAGTGATGAACTTGCCTGAACACTGCAAAGTTCTGCAGTTGGAAGGTGTGGACTGACCCTTGTCCTCTTGTTCTGAAAAATAGCATCATTGTCCGATAAGGGCAATGGTTAAAGAAGCAATTATGCATGATTCCAATTTTTAGGGTTTGTTCCCCCCTTCCGATGTCGTTATTATTTCATGTAACAGGTTAATACTAAGAATATTTTGGGGATACTTGATTTAAAGTAAAATACAACCTTGAAATGTTGTCAAGGTGTTTTTTAAAGTCCAAATGTATTAATGGACTTATTTTCATTATTGAAAATAATATGTGTGATTTAAATCATTATTTAAATCATCAAGTTAAGACTTATTCTCAATTTTCTTCAAAAATTCAGTTTGGTATTTTATTTAAATAGAGAATTTTATGCTGATCAATTTTCATATTTTTAATTATTTTTTTAGAGCTTCATAGCATTTCTTATTTAGTTTCAAAGTTTCTGCTTTTTTTTATGAATTGTGAAATGACCAATTTGCCCTTGGGCCCCACCTGTCAGGTGGCCCAACGGGTTAGGTTTGGCCGACCCACCTGGTCCGTCCCAACCCGCTCATTCTCTCGCTCTCTCTCGCGCGTCTCCTAACCCTAACCCTAACGAGCTCTGGCGACGCCGTGGTCGCCGCCGTCTTCTCCGATATTTCCCGGCCGTCTCCGGCCATCGCCGCCGGCGAGATGTGGCGCATCTGAACCGCCACTCGACGGCGATTCAGATCCACCGCGGCGATTCGTGCTGTGTTGCTTGCTCGTTTCGCCCCCAACGCATCTGCGACACGGCCGTGGCGATTCCAGGCGATTCGTCGTCTGCCGATGATCCAGATGCCGTGCCGCGACGAGGACGTGTGCCTCGCCGTGGTGGTGCTGGGGCGTTTGCGCCCGGCGACGCCCGGCCTGGCTGCGGCCTGGCGCTGCCGTGTTAGGCCCGTGCCGCCGTGCCGCCATGGGCACGCTGCGGTGCTCTGCTCCAGGTGTGTGTGCCTCCTTCTCTCCTGTCTTCTCTACCTCCTCTTCTTCCTCTGGTTGCCTTGGCCTCTACCTTGTTGTGCTAGTTGCTACTGCTGCGTGTGCTACTGCTGTGTTGCCTATGCTGATGTGCTTTCTGCTGCTGCTATGAA
The DNA here is from genome assembly GCF_022539505.1 of Lolium rigidum. Lineage (NCBI taxonomy): Eukaryota > Viridiplantae > Streptophyta > Magnoliopsida > Poales > Poaceae > Lolium > Lolium rigidum. The sequence continues at coordinate 154,461,336 of NC_061512.1, read as the reverse complement.
TTGCTAGCTGCTGCTGCTCTTCTACTCTGCTCTGTGCACTTTTGATGTATGCTATACTCATACTGTGGCCCTTCTGTGATTGCTCATGAGCATCCAGTGATGCTCATGAACTACTGGCGGGTTCCTGTGATGCTTACTGCCACTAGGATATCCTGGGTGTGCATAATCTTGTCACTGGCTTGATCATTATGCATGATCCTTGTAGTATGCAAGTACCAGTGTCTCTGTTCTTGATGCTATCCTCACCAATTACTCAAGTGTATTCATTTATGGGGTTCTGGCTTGTTTGCAATGTGCAATTCTTGTAAATTTACAAGTGCCAGTATTTCTGTGTGCTCTTCAGTGTGCTATACTTACATGACTAGGCTCAATTGAGCATTGTTACTGACTTGGCAGCTCCATCCCTTGATGGAGTGCTTCTGGATACAATTAAAATGCTCTATTTATTTATCTGTGATGCAATTGTTCAATTATCTGGTTAGCTTAACTGTCTGGGCCTTGTGATGATACTATGCTTGGCTATAGTGATCTTTAGCAAGAGCAAGTGATGCTTTGATGATCAATTGATCATTGTTTGCTTGTGAGCAAGTGTGTGTTTCTCTCTGTGATTCACTGGTGCTCACCAGTGCTGTTTGTGCTTCATACAGGCTTAGCCTGGTGTGTACTATTGCTGGCTTAAGCAACTGCTGTTGCTTGCAGTGATCCAATGGTTCACTACAAATCTCTGGTGTTTTGATTTATTTGCTTAGTTCACTTATCTGTATTTGCCTGATTCTTACTGAAGTGGATAAGTGATGTGAACTGCTCTGCAGTTGTGATCATCCAGTTAAATGTGACAGGGCTAGATGGATGCCCACAGTGTTTGGGAACCCTAGCCCCTCTTTGAACCCACTCAGGGTGATGATATATGTATTTGGCTTGTTGGTGTGGTTGATCTAGGGTTTGAGGTGACCTCGGCGGTAGACATGTGCTTGCCCTAGGGTAGCTCCCTATCCGTTGGCTTGCTTGTTGCTTACCAAATGTCTTCCGGGTGATCCATTTATTGGATTGCCGGTGACTCTTGATGTTGAAATCAAACGGACGATGATCTGTCTAAGTCCGATGGTCAATTAGCTGTAGGTGCTAAGTGTGTGGGCTAGGCTAGACTATGACTTCATCTTTTGCTTTGGATTTCTTCGGTTATGCATTCGTTTTGCATGACTGATGTTCCCATAGGCTGATTTCCTAGAGTCTTTACCCATATTTGCTTGCACCAATTGGCTTTGTAGCCGAGATGATGACACAAACCGGGTTTTCTACCCTTACGTGCTCTGTGATGCATTGTATGCTTATTTATGAGCAAAACTTGGTTTTGCTCAGGTTGGATTGGTTTATACCTCACTCCAGCTCCTAGATTGTTTGTTGGTGTAGAGGATTCAGCTATTGGTTGAGTTCTTGGCTTGCCCTGCTCCTCCTTGCAAGCTTGATCTCTTGGTTTATTTTTACGGTGAGTGGGAATAGATGCAACAGCTCTAGTTGTTCATCTGTTCTTGGTGTTCTTGGCTGTTCTTGGCTGTTCTTGAGGCTTGGTGACTTACCCTGCTGCTGTCGATGAATGATCTAAGGTTCACTGTTGGAGAAGCTTTTATATGATCTCCCTCTCCTTCTCTGGTCGACAACACAGCCTAGCAACCTGCTGGTGACTCACCAGCAGTGTGTGTGTGGTGTGCTGCATGCACACTGCTTGTGTGAGCAGCCTAGGCTTGTGTGTGTGTGCAAATTCATGGTACCTGGCTTGTGTCTTGGTTGTGAGATGATCAGCTCGGCAGAGCTGATCCATATCTACTCAATTTCATTATTCTTCTAACCTGCCAAGTGGTTTTACCACTTGGCATAACTTCTTTTTGTTGTGTTTGTGTGCAGGGATCTTTGGAATGATCAAGATGAAGATTTAACTTATCTTATAGAATTTAGGATAGATCATTTACTTTGTAATTTTCTTTTCTCTTTCTTTTAATATTCTATTTCTGTCCAATTCTTGTAATATGTTGTAATGTTCCTATTTTATTACTGGATATTGTAAAAACAATGTATCTTGTATGTTTATCAATAAAGCTCCAATTTTTCTCTATTGAGCTTTATATATATTAATTGTTCTATTTATATCTTGATTATTAAAGATTGTTTATTAAATTATCTCAAGTTTGAATTATGAGATATTACTTGATGTTTGAATTTGAAATTCAAATTCAAATTTGGTTTGAGCTTGATCAACCATCTTAACTTAGAATTCAATCATGCAACTTAAATTGGTGATTCAAACTCTCCCCTCTCAACTCAAAACCCTAATCTAGTTAAGTGAGATGCAAGTTTGTCGCACCCTCGAAACCCTAACCTCGTAAGGTGTCGAGAGAGAAACTTGTCCCCCTTCGATGCATTTTTGTTTAAAAGCGCGAAATTTCCCTAGAATTTACTATGCAATGCACATCCCTTTCTAAAATCTACCCCTCGATCGTCTCTAAACCTAGGACATTACATCATTTCCCCCTTAAAGAAAACTTCGTCCCGAAGTTGTGGTTGTAGTACCTGAACAGCTCGGGGTATGTTTTCCTCAGATCTTCCTCTTTTTCCCAGGTGGCTTCCCTCTCGGGGTGATGCTTCCATTGTATCTTGCAATACTTGATCGCCTTATTCCTGAGTTGTTTCCAGCTCTCCTCAAGAATCTTGGTCGGCTTCTCGATATATGTTAAGTCCGGTTGTAATTCCAGCTCATCATGTGATATTGGTTCATCCGGGGTCTTCAAACATTTCCGAAGTTGTGACACATGGAATACATTGTGAACTTGATCTAACCTTCTCGGTAGATCCAATTCAAAGGCTAAACCACGATTCCGACTCGGTATCTTGAAAGGTCCTATATATCTAGGACTGAGTTTCCCTTTACTCCCAAACCTCTGGAGTCCTTTCATCGGGCTTACCTTAAGATAAACCATGTCTCCAACTTGTGGCTCCCATGTCCTCCTCTTCTGATCGGCATAACTCTTTTGCCGACTTTGGGCTATCTTAAGCCTGTCTCTGATAATGTCAATGATTTGTTGTTTTTCCTTGACATAATCAGGGTTGAACTCTTTGCTTGCTCCGTCTTCATACCAACATATCGGTGATCTACACTTCCTTCCATAGAGAGCTTCAAATGGTGCCATCTTGATGCTGCTTTGATAGCTATTATTGTATGAAAACTCTGCTAGTGGTATGTGTTCTTCCCATGATCCTCCGAAGTCTAGGGCACATGCCCTAAGCATATCTTCTAAGATCTGATTGGTTCTCTCAGTTTGTCCACCGGTCTGGGGATGATAAGCGGTACTATAATCCAACTTGGATCCTAAAGCTTCGTGAAGTTGCTTCCAAAATGTCGATGTAAACACGGATCCTCGATCCGATACGATCTTCTTTGGCACTCCATGCTTACTCACGATCTCTTTGATGTAAAGATCGATAAGTTTCTCTCCTTTATCCTGCTGGTTTACCGCTAAGAAGTGTGCACTTTTCGTCAACCGGTCCACGATTACCCATATCATGTCCTTCTTTTTATTAGTCATGGGTAGTCCGGTGATTAAATCCATCCCTATTTCTTCCCATTTCCACTCTGGAATAGGTAAAGGTTGTAACTCCCCTGCCGGACTCTGGTGTTCTGCCTTCACTCGCTGGCATGTATGGCATTCTGCCACATATTGTGCTATTTCTCTCTTCATGTTGTTCCACCAGAATAACTCTTTTAGATCCATGTACATTTTCGTACTCCCCGGATGAATGGAGTATGGTGTTTGATGGGCTTCCCGGAGTATTACTTCCTTGATTTCAGCAATATCCGGAACGCAAATTCTTTTCTGAAACCATAATGATCCAGATTCTCCTCGGTGAAATTCTGAGGGTCTTCCTTCCTCTATTCTTCTCATCTCCTCAACAATGAATGGATCGTCCAACTGACCCATCATTATCTCATTCTTCAGGTTGACATTAAGTTCATCGGCTACTTGCAATGCCGATAATCCTTCATGGGCTTCCTTCTCCCAAAGTTGTATTTGGGCTTGACTTATTTCCTTCCTTAACTCCGGTGATATTTCTTGTTCCACTCCTCCGGCGCTTTTCCTACTCGGGGCATCTCGCTACAACATTAGCCTTCCCCGGTGTGTAATTGATTGTCAGATCATAATCCTTAATCAATTCTAGCCATCTTTTCTGTCTCATGTTGAGTTCCTTCTGAGTGAAGAAATATTTGAGGCTTTTATGATCTGTATAGAGCTCACACTTAGCTCCATAGAGAAAATGTCTCCAAGTTTTGAGTGCAAAAACGACCGCTGCTAATTCCAAGTCATGTGTTGGATAGTTCACTTCATGAGGTCTGAGTTGCCTCGATCCGTAAGATATCACTTTCCGATCTTGCATGAGTACGCAACCCAATCCGTGCTTGGATGCGTCACAGTACACGGTATAATCCTTGCCAACTTCCGGAACTGCTAACACCGGTGTCGTGGTGAGTTTCTCTTTTAGAGTTTGAAAACTCTTCTCACACTCCTCTGACCACACGAATGGTGTGTTCTTCCTTAGCAACTTTGTCATTGGTCCTGCTATCTTAGAGAATCCTTCAATGAATCTCCGATAATATCCTCGCCATTCCTAGGAATCCTCGGATTTCCTTGACGATCTTGGGTGCTTCCCATTCTAGAACTCGCCGCTACCTTACTCGGGTTAACAGCTATTCCATCTTTACTAATGACGTGACCAAGAAATTCCACTTGATCTAGCCAAAATTCACACTTGCTGAATTTGGCATAAAGTTGGTGTTCCCTTAGTGTTTGCAACACTAACCTCAAATGTTCAGCATGTTCAGCCTTGTTCTTGGAATATATCAAGATACCATCGATAAATACGATGACAAACTTGTCTAGATATGGCATGAAGATCTTATTCATGAGATTCATGAATATTGCTGGGGCATTGGTCAATCCAAAAGGTACTACAAGATATTCATGGTGTCCATATCTTGAGACAAAGGCAGTTTTCGGAACGTCTTCCTTCTTGATCTTTATCTGGTGATAACCGGATCTTAGATCAATCTTGGAAAAGACTCCCGCGCCTCTAACTTGATCAAATAGATCTTGTATTCTTGGAAGTGGATACTTGTTCTTGATTGTGACGTTGTTGAGATTCCTGTAGTCTCCGCACATCCTTCTTCCTCCATCTCTTTTATCCACGAAGATCACAGGTGATCCCCATGGTGAAACACTCTCTTGAATAAATCCCTTTTGTTCCAAGTCATCCAATTGCTCCTTAAGTTCTTTCAATTCCTTGGGCCCCATCTTATATGGTGCTTTGGCAATCGGAGCTGTTCCTGGAATTAGGTCGATAGTGAATTATATCTCCCTATCTGGTGGCATACCAGGTAATTCCGCAGGAAACACATCCTGGAATTCATTTACTACAGGTATATCTTCTATCTTTACCTCTTTCATGCTGTTCAGCTGTAGCTCAACTTCGATCTGGGTATGTTTGTCTCCTTGGTAGATCATTCTACTTCCATCGGGACTTTTCAACGATACCGTCTTGTTCACACAGTCGATCAATGCTCCATTAGATTCCAACCAGTTCATACCAAGAATGACATCAATGTCCTTCATCGGTAAAATGAACAGGTCCGCGTTAAACGCGCACTTATTAATCATAATGACTTGTTTTTGTTTAGTATGGGTTACTACTATCGTTCCCCCCGCAGAAAGTATGGTTATGGGTGTATCTAACTTAGTGCAACTAATCCCATGTTTGATGATGAATTGTTGAGAAATGAATGATGTAGTTGCACCACTATCAAAAAGTACTTTGCCAGGATGAGTGAGTATCTGGAGCGTACCTATCACTGCCTGGTCAGAGTTGACCACCTCCTCCAGACTGGTACAGTTTAGCTTGCCGAAGGGCTTCTTATTCTTCCAGCTCCCTCCGGTGTTTCCTCGATTTCCTCCTCCTCCAGATAGACCTCCTCCATTCTTCTTATTAGGGCAGTCCTTCATCATGTGCCCCTCCTGGCGACACCCGAAGCAAATGATTCTGGGTTTACGACAATCCTTTGAGGCATGTCCTTTAAACCCGCAGATGCGACAAATTACTTGGTTAGCAGTTTGAAATGCTTGGTTCTTCCTGCTACCATAGTAGTTGGTGCTGTTGTTGTTGTATCTTGGCTTGAAATTCAAGCTAGTATTAGGCTTGTTACTAGCAAACCTCTTAGGCTCAAACTTGGCCTTCTTCCTCTTCTCCTCTTGCAGTTGTTTGAAGTCATCTTCAAGAGTGATGGCTGCATCCACCAACTCTTGGAACTCAGTTGCTCTCATCATTCGGAGCTGTACCTTGAACTGGGGACTTAACCCCCTCAGAAATCTCTTTTTCTTCTTGTCCTCAGTGTTAACTTCTTCAATAGCATACCGGGACAGTTTAGAGAACTCCCTGACATAGGTCAGGATTGCCTTGTCCTTCTGCTCGAGACTTTCAAATTCTCGACGCTTCAGCTCCACTATGCTTTCAGGGACATTGGATTCCCTGAACTTTCTTGCGAACTCCTCCCATGTGAATACCTTTCCAGCCGGATATACGGCTACAATATTATCCCACCATGATGCGGCAGGTCCACATAACAGATGTGTGGCATAACGGACCTTCTCCTGGTCATTACATCCAACAGTGTTGAGCTTTCGTTCAGTGTCCATGAGCCAGTCTTCCGCGTCCATTGGCTCGGGCGCGTATGTAAAAGATATGGGCTTGGTGTTCTGGAAGTCTGCTAGTGTGACTCCCGGGTTCTCGGGTCTCTCCACCCTGTTTTGCTGCAACAGATCCTGAAAGAATTTGTTCTGCTGCTCCAGTGTTATACGCTGTCGCTCCTCTACCACTCGCATGTACTCGGATAAAGTTTTGCTGCGTCATGGGTGGTGGTGGTGGAAACTGATCTCTGGCTGCACCCTCAGCCTCCTCCTTTTGTTTTGCTTCGCGCTCCATGCGCTGCGCTTCAGTCTCGTCTCCTAGCGTTCCCGACATAACCCCCTAGTTCTGCAACACAAGATGATACTCATAATTACTCCATGCGCAAGTTTTCCGAGCTCAACATTGTGCACGGAACTAGTCACGCAATGGAAATCAAGAAGCAAATCCAAATCATACAAAACATATACCACTGTATATACATACATAAGTGGTCTTATTACAATACTCAAGTCGATGTGAGTATGCAAACTCACTTATTAAAGTATATGTACAAAATTTATACAAATATTATAAACTATAATACACGTGGTACTTGTGTATTATAGCCTCGCCTCCCTTGGTGGACTCTAATCGTTCTTCACTCCCGGTACATTCCGAGGCTTCCATCCGGTCGAACGTGTCGTTCTCCCGATAGACCCCGGAACATAAGGTCTCCCCGTTGGCTTGTAATCCGAATCCGATGATGATCCTAAGGAGAAATCGGTGTTCACAAACCGATCGTTGAGTGCATCATAGTCCACCCATCGGGTGTATTCTCTCGTAGCCCCACCATAAGGATTACCTAAACCCATTCCCGACTCTACCTGTGTCGGATATCCTCCATCCACTCCTTCATTACTAGGATAGCTCTGGTTCTGGGTTGTTGCGTCATCATTCATCTCTCCATCATAATACGCTGTGGTACTATGTGTTCCAGTATCCGATCCCCAACGCCAACCCCTAGAATTCTCGATTGGAGTCTCGGAACGCTGTTTGTTTCCGGATTCCTCTCCGCCTTCGTATCCCCCATAGGAACTACCCAGGTAGTTCCCAGGTGTAGCAGGTGTGGGTTCATGTGCAAGTGGATCAATACTGATGTAGTCACCAGCTGAATAAACTGGTGTGTGCACCACATTCTCCATAGGTTTTTTGCCCCTACTCTCCTCCTTGGGTTCAGTGAATTCCTCAAGCATCGTATCAATTGCTCCTATCAGATGATGGTTCAACTGAAAGAGTAATGATATGAAGTTGCGGCTATTATCCATATATTTTGTCGCTGCTATAGGTTTGCGTTTAGCATATTTGTAGTGGTTGAGCATGGGATCATTGTCCTCCTCCATATGAGGAATGTGTGTGAATTCGGAACCCATAAGCTCTTTCGTCTTATGCTCCCGAATATCGGATATGGCTCTCATAACGGCTATATGATAAGCTGTGTTGGTTGTCCTCGCTTCTCCAGTCTGGCATGACTACGCTCATTCCCAAAGATTCGGGAAGTCGCAAGTCCTACTCGCACTTGGCCAATACCGGACCATCATAGAACATGTATTTCTTTACTGGAATCCGGGGATCGCACCCAAATTCTAGTAACATGGCTCGTAGGATATCTCGCAAGTCCTCCTTGGTACTCGTTCGATGTGGAATCCATCACTTTCACGTTTCTCCCCGGTCGTGAACTTGCCATGTTGGCTGTAGAAATAGAAAGATTATGAGATTAGTTATAATGCATCATAATAGAGATAATAAAGAATTATCGCACTAAAAGATATGATTGTTGTATTCTCAATTGAATATACACCATATTTTTAGAGAATCCTTTATTAGTCCTATTTGACTCCTAACGTTTGGTCCCATTTACTAGGTTCCAACCTAAGGTCAAAGCTTTTGCTCGATACCAACTGTGGTGACCCTGCATACCACTGCATGTTGTAGTATGCCAGTCGTTGATATAACATTCACGAAGTACCATTCCGCGAATATTACATCCCTCAGAGTAGTACAACAGAACATAGCAAGGTCCATAACTCATTCACATAATATTACAATTAATATACACATGTCGTCTCGGAGCTCCTCTTGGGTCCTGAGAGGATAACTCCTGGGTTCGAGGCGAACCCAACTTAGCTTACAATACCATAGTCTCATTAAACTAAACATTTATTTAATCGAGCAGCTACATGGTAAGAGTTTGTGCTCGCTCGGCTACTACTCCTCCTCGGATATCTCTAGGCTTGTTCTCCTCCGAAGCCTCCCGGATCCGTAGACGATGATGTAGTCTACGCCTTCAACACCTCCCGAGAGGTCTGGTTCCTCGTAGCCGATGATCTCGGCTCCATCATTGTTGTCGTAGTCCTCCTCCGGATGATTCGGACAATCTAAGCGGGGATTTAAGAGTGGTATGAGTACGAGCGTACTCAACAAGTTCATTATAGATAAGAGGTGTTTAATGCACTAGCTACGATATTAGACCGTAAAGTCTAATACCAATGCAAGTTTTGATAAACATTTCTTCAAGAGATTGCTTTTATTTTAAAGAGCTATGTCCGTCAGAGCATTCACCGGTTTACTAGAACTTCATGGAGCTCCTTTCCGGCCGCGTTCGCAGTTCCTCAATCCCGAACGAGGAGTGACAGGTCACGATTCTTACACTCTGCAGAGTGTGTTGCTTTACCCATAAGAGATCTTAACCTTGGTGCCAACCGGGCAGCTTTCCCGTCCACACTTCCTTTGGTGTGAGGCCCGGTATAAGGTCTAGCCAATCATGTTCCTCCGCTACCTCGAACACCCACCCTTTGTTGCACGCCCCGACCCTGGGTCCTCGCCGGTCCCATTATTCCCGTAATTTCAGGGTGGACCCCGACCACGACGACAGTCTGGGATCGAACTAAACTCCTTCGCCGGTAGCTGCAACCCATCATAGACCACATTACCGTGGGGAATTAGAATGGGATCCTGATACGTCTCCAACGTATCGATAATTTCTTATGTTCCATGCCACATTATTGATGTTATCTACATGTTTTATGCACACTTTATGTCATATTCGTGCATTTTGTGGAACTAACCTATTAACAAGATGCCGAAAGGCCGCTTCTGTTTTCTGCTGTTTTTGGTTCCGTAAAGGTCTGTTCGGGCAATATTCTCGGAATTGGACGAAATCAACGCCAAACCTCCTATTTTTCCCGAAGGCTCCGAACACCGAAGAAGAGTCGGAGAGGGGCCGTGGGGGCCCCACACCATAGGGCCGCGCGGGCTGGCCTCTGGCCGCGCCGGCCTAGGGTGAGGCCACCCTGTCGACCCTCCTGCGCCGCCTCTTCGTCTATATAACCCCTTTCGACCTAAAAACACAGTACCAATTGACGAAACTCCAGAAAGACTCCAGGGGCGCCGCCACCGTCGCGAAACTCCAATTCGGGGGACAGAACTCTGTTCCGGCACCCTGCCGGAGCGGGGAAGTGCCCCCGGAAGGCTTCTCCATCGACACCGCTGCCATCTCCATCGCCATCTTCATCACCGCCGCTGCTCCCATGAGGAGGGAGTAGTTCTCCATCGAGGCTCTGGGCCGTACCGGTAGCTATGTGGTTCATCTCTCTTCCATGTACTTCAATACAATGATCTCATTGAGATTCATATGAGTTTGTATCACTACTATCTATGTGCTACTCTAGTGATGTTATTAAAGTAGTTCTATTCCTCCTGCACGTGTGTAAAGGTGACAGTGGGTGCACCGTGTTAGTACTTGGTTTATGCTATGATTATGATCTCTTGTAGATTATGAAGTTAACTATTGCTATGATAATATTGATGTGATCTATTCCTCCTACATATGCATGAAGGTTACGGTGTGCATGCTATGCTAGTACTTGGTTTAGTCCGTTGATCTATCTTACACTAAAGGTTACTAAAACATGAGCATTATTGTGGAGCTTGTTAACTCCGGCATTGAGGGTTCGTGTAATCCTACGCAATGTGTTCATCATCCAACAAAAGTGTAGAGTATGCATTTATCTATTCTCGTTATGTGATCAATGTTGAGAGTGTCCACTAGTGAAAGTGTAATCCCTAGGCCTTGTTCCTAAATACCGCTGAGTTACTACTGCTTGTTTACTCGTTTTACCGTGTTACTACCGCCGCAATATTACCACCATCAACTACACGCCAAGCAAGCACTTTTCCGGCACCGTTACTACTGCTCATACTTATTTATACCACCCGTATTTCACTATCTCTTCGCCGAACTAGTGCACCTATTAGGTGTGTTGGGGACACAAGAGACTTCTTGCTTTGTGGTTGCAGTGGTTGCATGAGAGGGATATCTTTGACCTCTTCCTCCCCGAGTTCGATAAACCTTGGGTATCCACTTAAGGGAAACTTGTCGCTGTTCTACAAACCTCTCGCACTTGGAGGCCCAACACCTGTCTACGAGGAAAGGAGGGGGAACGTAGACATCAAGCACTTTTCCGGCGCCGTTGCCGGGGAGGAAAGGTAAAAAGGCACTCATACTCCGGCTCCAAGAATGAGTACTTTTCTCGGCGCCATTGTGTTTGTGCTCGAAGATATTTCCTTTAGATCCCGCAATTGCATCTTTTTGTTTCTTGTTTACACTAGTTTGGCATAATGGACAACAATGAGCTTCTTATTCTATTTCCCGATTTAAAACATGGATTGTTTGATGCGAAAATTAAAAAACCTATGAAATCTTATTTGCATGCTGGTAGTAATATTAGTATGAACGCTTTGAACACCATTGTTGATAATGATATGGAAAATGCTAAGCTTGGGGAAGTTGGTTTTCATGATCTTTTTAGTCCCCCCAAGCATTGAGGAGAAAATTTTCTTTGATGATACTTTGCCTCCTATTTCTGATGATTCTAATGATAGTAGTCTTTTAGTACCGCCTGTTATGGAGGATAAATTTGATTATGATTACAATATGCCTCCTATATTTGATGATGAGAATAATAATGATAGCTACTTTGTTGAATTTGCTCCCACTACAACTAATAAAATTGATTATGCCTATGTGGAGAGTAATAATTTTATGCATGAGACTCATGATAAGAATGCTTTATGTGATAGTTATATTGTTGAGTTTGCTCATGTTGCTACTGAAAGTTATTATGAGAGAGGAAAATATGGTTGTAGAAATTTTCATGTTACTAAAATGCCTCTCTATGTGCTGAAATTTTTGAAGCTACACTTGTTCTATCTTCCTATGCTTGTTACTTTGCTCTTCATGAACTTGTTTATTTACAAGATTCCTATGCATAGGAAGCATGTTAGACTTAAATTTGTTTTGAATTT
>NC_061512.1:154437243-154449167 GCF_022539505.1 Lolium rigidum | reverse complement strand
CTCGATATGCTTAATCCTTTGTTTCGAGCAAGCCGGTGAGATTGACAACCTCATCGTTACGTTGGGGCAAAGTATCTTGATTGTGTTGTGCGAGGTTCCATGTTGGCGCCGGTTTCACCGGTGTTGCGCCGCACTACACTCCTCCACCAACAACCTTCACGTGCTTCTTGGCTCCTACTGGTTCGATAACCTTGGTTTCTTTCTGAGGGAAAACTTGCTGCTGTGCGCATCACACCTTCCTCTTGGGGTTCCCAACGGACGTGTACATCTATGCGCATCAAGCTCTTTTTCTGGCGCCGTTGCCGGGGAGATCAAGACACGCTGCAAGGGGAGTCTCCACATCCAATCTCTTTACTTTGTTTTTGTCTTGCTTTACTTTATTTTATTTACTGTCTTGTTTCATTCATATCTAAAAACACAAAAAAATTAGTTACTTTACTTTCTGTCTTATTTACTAGCTCTATATCAAAAACACAAAAAAAATAGTTACTCGCATTTACTTTATTTACCTTTTGTTTATTTCATCATGCTTCATCCCAAGTTTACTTTGAAAGATATACCGGTAGGTAGTGGGTCTATCACTGGAAAAGATAATATAGAAGAATTTTCACTCATGTTAGTAAGACTGAAGATTTTGAAGATAGATCCTTTGGTAGAACTTGCTCCTGATTATGAAATTGCTACTGCCTCTTTAGTGCACATGTTGGAAGCTAGATTTGTTAATCTTAATCCCATAATGCAACATATGTTTCTTACACTCGGTGATATGGAAGAAGGAGAAAAGAAAGATTTTATTCTAGAAACCCTTCTTAGAGAATTTGGTGATGTAGCTAGAGAAGCTAGGAAAGTCTTTATTCGATATAAGATGTTAGGCTTGTGTACCAATTTTGCAAATATCCTTGAAAAAAGGGAAAAAGATAGGCTAAGATACACTAATAAATTCAATTATGAGGGAGAGATTAAAATACCAATACCTCATAAACTCATAGGGATGCACGAGGCATTAGAAAAGAATTTTGATTGGATTGTCCCTGAAAATTTATTTGAGGAGGATAGTAAGCCTAAGGGTATTGAAAAGGGAGTTCCATACATAAATAAGATACAATGCATAGTTGAGAAAACTCCCAACTCCCGGGGTAATGATGTTGATGCTTCTTCTCTTGATGTTACTTGATTTGCACTTTCTGCGCCTAGCTGAAAGGCGTTAAAGAAAAACACTTCTTGGGAGATAACCCATTTTTCATTTTATTTACTATATTGTTGAGTATTGGAAGTTGTTTACTACTGTAGCAACCTCTCCTTATCATGTTCTTGTGCCAAGTAAAGTCTCTATGGTAAAGTTGATGCTAGATTTGGATTGCTGCGCAGAAACAACATTGTTGTATGTCACGAATTCGCGCAGAACTCTCTGTAGAAGAGTAAAAAAAATCTGCAAATTTACGTGCGTGATCCTCAGATATGTACGCAACTTTCATTAGTTTTGAGTTTTTCCGTTTGAGCAAGTTAAGTGCCCCTGCAAAATTCGTCTTTACGGACTGTTCTGTTTTGACAGATTCTGCCTTTTATTTCGCATTGCCGGTTTTGCTATGTTGAATGAGTTTCTTTGTTCCATTAACTTTCAGAAGCTTTGTGCAATGTCCGGAAGTGTTAAGAATGATTGTGTCACCTCTGAATATGTGAATTTTTGATTATGCACTAACCCTCTAATGAGTTTGCTTGAAGTTTGGTGTGGAGGAAGTTTTCAAGGGTCAAGAGAAGAGGATGATATACTATGATCAAGAAGAGTGAAAGGTCTAAGCTTGGGGATGCCCCGGTGGTTCATCCCTGCATATTTTAAGAAGACTCAAGCATCTAAGCTTGGGGATGCCTCCCAAGGCATCCCCTTCTTCATCGACAACTTATCAGGTCACTTCTAGTGAAACTATATTTTTATTCCATCACATCTTATGTTCTTTACTTGTAGCGTCGGTTTGCTTTTATTTTTGCTTTGGTTTGAATAAAGTTGGATCCCACCATCCTTATATTGGAGATATTACGCTCCGCTTTTTCATATGGAACACTTGTGTTCTTAATTGTGCTTTAATGTTCATGGCGAAGGCTGAAATTGCTTCGTTAAATTGCTATTTGGTTGGAATCAGAAAATGCTGCATATGGTTTGGAATAACTTGGCAATTGTTTGAGGTCTCATAGATCATGTTTAAGCTCTTGCATCATGTAGTTTAATCTATTAATTGAGAACTACCGTAGAGCTTGTTTAATTTGGTTTGCATGATTGGTCTCTCTAAGTCTAGATATTTTCTGGTAAAGTGTTTGAACAACAAGGAAAAAAGTGTAGAGTCTTATAATGCTTGCAATATGTTCTTGTGTAAGTTTTGCTGTACCTGTTCATACTTGTGTTTGCTTCAAACAACCTTGCTAGCCCAAACCTTGTACTGAGAGGAAATGCTTCTCGTGCATCCAAACATCTTGAGCCAAAACCCATGCCATTTTGTGTCCACCATATCTACCTACTATGTGGTATTTTTCTGCCATTCCAAAGTAAATTACTTGAGTGCTACCTTTAAAATTTCATTCCTTTATCTTTGCAATATATAGCTCATGGGACAAATAGCTTAAAAACTATTGTGGTGATGAATATGTGGTTATGTGTTTTAGTTCTTATAAGTTGCTTGTTGAGCGGTAACCATGTTTCTGGGGACGCCATCAACTTTTTACCATTGTTGGATATCATGTGATATGCTATGCATGTTTGTCTTGTCTGAAGTAAGTGCGATTTCATGATCAAATGGTTTGAGTATGCATATGTTAGAGAAGAACATTGGGCCGCTAACTAAAGCCATGTATCATGGTGGAAGTTTCGGCTTGGACATACAACCTCAATCTCTTATGAGAATATTATCCGTTGTTGAATGCTTAAGCATTAAAAGAGGAGTCCATTATCTGTTGTCTATGTTGTCCCGGTATGGATGTCTAAGTTGAGAATAATCAAAAGCGAGAAATCCAATGTGTGCTTTCTCCTTAGACCTTTGTACATGCGGCATAGAGGTACCCCTTTGTGACACTTGGTTGAAACATATGGCATGCAATGATAATCCGTGTTATCCGAGCTGATTAGGACAAGGTGCGAGCACTATTAGTACTCTATGCATGAGACTTGCAACTTGTAGGAAGTATTATGCATAGCACATATGAATTATTACTACCGTTGACAAAATTGTTTCTATGTTTTCAAAACAAAAGCTCTAGCACAAAAATAGTAATCCATGCTTCCTCTCGCGAAGGGTCATTCTTTTACTTTATGTTGAGTCAGTTTACCCACTTCTTTCTATCTTAGAAGCAAACACTTGTGTTAATCTGTGTGCATTGATTCTTACATGTTTACTTATTGCACTTGTTATATTACTCTATGTTGACAAATATCCATGAGATATACATGTTACAAGTTGAAAGCAATTGCTGAAACTTAATCATCCTTTGTGTTGCTTCAATGCATTCTACTAAGAATTTATTGCTTATGAGTTAGCTCTTATGCAAGTCTTGTTGATACTTGTCTTGAAAGTACTATTCATGAAAAGTTTTGCTATATGATTCATTTGTTTAGTCATCATCTTTTGTTAGCAATGTTTTGCTTCAGATCACTCCATCCATCTCATATGCTTTACAATAATGTTGATCAAGGTTATGTTGGTAGCATGTCACTTCAGAAATTATTTGTGTTATCGTTTACCTACTCGAGGGCGAGTAGGAACTAAGCTTGGGGATGCTTGATACGTCTCAAACGTATCTATAATTTCTTATGTTCCATGCTACTTTTATGACAATACTTGAATGTTTTATACATACTTTACAAGCATTATTATACATTTTCCGGCACTAACCTATTAACAAGATGCCGAAGCGCCAGCTTGTTTTAGCCGTTTTTGGTTTCGTAAATCCTAGTAAGGAAATATTCTCGGAATTGGACGAAATCAACGCCTGTGGTCCTATTTTTCCACGAAGCTTCCGAAGACCGAGGGGAAAGGAAGTGGGGCCACGAGGCGCCGACACACTAGGGCGGCGCGGCCTGAGCCCTGGCCGCGCGGCCCTAGCGTGTGGGGCCCCCGTGACCCCTCCGACTCCGCCCTTCCGCCTACTTAAAGCCTTCGTCGCCAAACCCTCTGTACCGAGAGCCACGATACGGAAAACCTTCCAGAGACGCCGCCGCCAATCCCATCTCGGGGGATTCAGGAGATCGCCTCCGGCGCCCTGTCGGAGAGGGGAATCATCACCGGAGGGGCTCTACATCATCATGCCCGCCTCCCGCATTGATGCGTGAGTAGTTCATCCTTGGACTATGGGTCCATAGCGAGTAGCTAGATGGTTGTCTTCTCCGCTTGTGCTATCATTGTTTAGATCTTGTGAGTTGCCTAACATGATCAAGATCATCTATTTGTAATGCTACATGTTGTGTTTGATGGGATCCGATGAATCTAGAATACTATGTCAAGTTGATTATCAATCTATCATATATGTGTTGTTTATGTTCTTGCATGCTCTCCGTTGCTAGTGGAGGCTCCGGCCAAGTTGATACTTGTAACTCCAAGAGGGAGTATTTATGCTCGATAGTGGGTTCATGCCTCCATTTAACTGCGGGACAGAGTGATGAAAAGTTCTAAGGTTGTGGATGTGTCGTTGCTACTAGGGATAAAACATCGATGCTTTGTCTAAGGATATTTGTGTTGATTACATTACGCACCATACTTAATGCAATTATCTCGTTGTTTACAACTTAATACCGGAGGGGTGCGGATGCTAACCCGAAGGTGGATTATTTAGGCATAGATGCATGCTCGGATAGCGGTCTATGTACTTTGTCGTAATGCCCTGATTAAATCCCATAGTAATCATCGTTGATATGTATTGAATCTTTATTTGTCAATTGCCCACCTGTAATTTGTTCACCCAAAGCATGCTAGTTATCTTATTGGAGAGACACCACTAGTGAACTGTGGACCCCGGTCCATTCTTTTACATCTGAATACAATCTACCGCAATCATTGTTCTTTACTCGTTCTTTGCAAACAAACACCATCTTCCACTCGATACGCTTAATCCTTTGTTTTCAGCAAGCCGGTGAGATTGACAACCTCACCGTTACGTTGGGGCAAAGTATCTTGATTGTGTTGTGCAGGTTCCACGTTGGCGCCGGTTTCACCGGGTGTTGCGCCGCACTACACTCCTCCACCAACAACCTTCACGTGCTTCTTGGCTCCTACTGGTTCGATAACCTTGGTTTCTTTCTGAGGGAAAACTTGCTGTTGTGCGCATCACACCTTCCTCTTGGGGTTCCCAACGGACGTGTACATCTACGCGCATCAAATCTTCACCGGATGAAATAGTCAAAGAGTTTTTGATTTCATCAGAAATGACGAAGATGCTTGCATTTGCAAGAAATTAAGTGAGAGCGCTGAGACATATTTATAATAATTTATGTAGATGACATATCGTTGATTATAAATGATGTAATTATATACTTGATGTGAATAAAAGGTTTCATTGAGAATTAACTTCAATGAAAGGATATGGACTGAAACATATTTAGTGTCAAGATCTATGAAGATAGATTGAAACACATAATAGATTTAAGTCAAAGTACATAGAATGGATATTGAAGTAGTTCAATATAGAAATATTAAGAAGGTGTTCTTTTCATGTGAAGGTTTAACAAGATTTGAGTGTATATGACACTCAATGAGTAAAAAACACATGAGTGATTTTAGATCACGATTAATATGTACACAATCGGATATCCTGTGCTCTAAAATGTTGTGAGCATTGATACGTCTCCAACGTATCTATAATTTCTGATGTTCCATGCTTGTTTTATGACAATACCTACATGTTTTGTTCACACTTTATATCGTTTTGATGCATTTTCCGGAACTAACCTATTGACAAGATGCCGAAGTGCCAGTTCCTGTTTTCTGCTGTTTTTGGTTTCAAAAATCCTAGTAAGGAAATATTCTCGGAATTGGATGAAATCAACGCCCAACATATTATTTTTCCCGGGAGCTTCCAGAACACCCGAGAGGAACCAAAGGGGAGCCAGGGGGCCCCACACCACCAGGCGGCGCGGCCAAGAGGGTGGGCGCGCCCCCCTATGGTCTGGCTCCACCAGGCCCCCTCCGAGGCTGCCCTTCCGCCTATATAAAGCCCCTGACCTAAATCTTCGATACGAAGAAGCCACGGTACGAGAAACCTTCCAGAGCCGCCGCCATCGCGAAGCCAAGATCTGGGGGACAAGAGTCTCTGTTCCGGCACGCCGCCGGACGGGGAAGTGCCCCGGAAGGCTTCTCCATCGACACCACCGCCATCTCCATCAACGCCGCTCGCTCCCATGATGAGGAGGGAGTAGTTCTCCCTCGAGGCTAAGGGCTGTTGCGGTAGCTATGTGGTTAATCTCTCTCTCTGTACTCCAATACAATGATCTTATGAGCTGCCTTACATGATTGAGATCTATATGATGAGCTTTGTATCGCTACTAGTCTATGTGCTACTCATGTGATGTTATTAAAATAGTCTATTCCTCATGCATGGTGTAATGGTGACAGTGTGTGCATCGTGTGGTTCTTGTCGTAGATTATGATCATAATCTCTTGTAGGTTATGGAATTAATTATCGCTATGATAGTATTGATGTGATCTATTCCCCCCTTCATAGTGTAATGGTGACAGTGTGTATGCTATGTTAGTACTCGGTTTATTTTGCAAAGATCTATTATGCTCTAAGGTTACTTAAATATGAATGCTGAATGTTGTGGCGCTTGTTAACTCCGGCTTGAGGGAGCTCTTGTAGCCCTACACAACGAATAGTGTTTGTCATCCAACAAAAGAGTGTATGTAGCACAAATGAGAGAAGTTATTATTTATTATGCGATCAATGTTGAGAGTGTCCACTAGTGAAAGTATGATCCCTAGGCCTTGTTTCCAATACTGCAAACACTGCTTACTTACTGTTCTGTTGCATGTTTACTCGCTGCCATATTTTATTCAGATTGCTATTACCACTCATATACATCCATACTACTTGTATTTCACAATCTCTTCGCCGAACTAGTGCACCTATACATCTGACAAGTGTATTAGGTGTGTTGGGGACACAAGAGACTTCTTGTATCGTGATTGCAGGGTTGCTTGAGAGGGATATCTTTGACCTCTTCCTCCCTGAGTTCGATAAACCTTGGGTGATCCACTTAAGGGAAAACTTGCTGCTGTTCTACAAACCTCTGCTCTTGGAGGCCCAACACTGTCTACAGGAAAAGAAGCGTGAGTAGACATCAAGCATGTACCAGAATGATTCATATGATGATCATTGAACAAACAGTAAGAATATCCTTGGGTACTTTAGAAGAACCAAGGATATATATAATATGAGGTAATGACAAACAAATCAATGTAAGGTGTTGCACCGATATTAGTTTGGTCACATATAAAAATGAATTTCAAATCTCAATTAAGCTAAGTGTTGTTTAAAAGGTAGCACGATGCTAGATTTAGAAGAGTTCTAAATATTGTGACGGATTCTACAAACGAAGGCAGAGTATGTCATTGTTTTGACAATGACTAAGGATGTTAAGTCAAAAAGTTCTTTGAGAACTTGGTGTAGTTCCGATAGTATCAGAACTTTGAAGCTATATTGTGTGTGACAATATTAGTGACATATTTCAGACCGCGGAATTAAGGTTCCACCAGAAGACCAAACACATTTAATGCCGAATCATTTGGAAAATGAGTGATGCGTGAAGACGCAAATGAATTGCAAAATACATACATTTCTGAGCATGTCAGATCCGTTGACTGAAACCTCTCCCGTGAGCAAAACATGATAAGCACCAGAAGGCCAAGGTGTTATATCTTTACAAATGTAAACTAGATTATTGACTCTAGTGCAAGTGGGAGACTGTTGGAGATATGCCCGAGAGGCAATAATAAAATGGTTATTATAATATATATTTGTGTTTATGATAAATATTTGCATACCATGCTATAATTGTATTAACCGAAACATTGATACATGTGTGTTATGTAAACAACAAGGAGTCCCTAGTAAGCCTCTTGTATAACTAGCTTGTTGATTAATAGATGCTCAAGGTTTCGTGGTCATGAACATTGGATGTTATTAATAACAAGGTTATGTCATTAGGTGAATGATATAATGGACATACACTCAAATAAGCGTAGCATAAGATCACGTCATTAAGTTCAGTTTGCTATAAGCTTTCGATACATATTTACCTATTCCTTCGACCATGAGATCATGTAAATCACTTATACCGGAAGGGTACTTTGATTACATCAAACGCCACTGAGTAAATGGGTGGTTATAAAGGTGGGATTAAGTATTCAGAAAGTATGAGTTGAGGCATATGGATCAAGAGTGGGATTCGTCCATCCCGATGACGGATAGATATACTCTGGGCCCTCTCGGTGGAATGTCGTCTGATTAGCTTGCAAGCATGTGAATAGTTCACAAGAGATGATATGCCACGGTATGAGTAAAGAGTACTTGTCGGTGACGAGGTTGAAGGTATCGTGATACCGATGATCGAACCTCGGACAAGTAAAGTATCGCGTGACAAAAGGAATCGGTATCGTATGTAAATGGTTCAATTGATCACTAAGTTATCGTTGAATATGCGGGAGCCATTATGGATCTCCAAATCCTGCTATTGGTTATTGGTCGGAGAGAAGTCTCAACCATGTCTGCATAGTTCACGAACCGTAGGGTGACACACTTAAGGTTTGATGTCGTTTTAAGTAGATATGGAATATGGAATGGAGTTCGAATTTTGTTCGGAGTCTCGGATGGGATCCAGGACATCACGAGGAGGTCCAGAATGGTCCGGAGAATAAGATTCATATATAGGAAGTCACTTTCCAAGTTTGGAAATGATCCGGTGCATTTATGGAAGGCGCTAGAATGTTCTAGAACCTTCCAAAAGAAATCAGCATGGAAGGTGGAATCCCGGTTGGACTCCACCAACCCTAACCAGCCAACCAAGTGGGAGGGTGGAGTCCATGGTGGACTCCACCTCCTTGGCCGGCCAAGCAAGGAGAGAAGGGGAGAGTCCCTGTCCCTCTAGGTTTCGTCCATATGGCAGTTTTTGAATTGGGGTCTTATTCGAAGACTTTGGACAAACCCTAGGGATTCCACCTATATAAAGAGGATGAGAGGGAGGGGGCAGACCACTCTTGGCCGCACCACCAAAGGGGGCTCCCTGGCCGGCACCCTAGCCACCCTCTCTCTCCCAAACCCTAGCCTCTCTCCTCCTCCATCTTCTCCCACAACGCTTACGACGAAGCCCTGCCGGAGATCTCCACCACCACCGTCACCATGCCGTCGTGATGGCGGGATTCCGAGGAGGATCTACTACATCCGCTGCCCGCTGGAACAGGGAGAGGACGTCATCATCAACACCGAACGTGTGACCGAGTAAGGAGGTGCTGCCCGACAGTGGCACCGTCAAGATCTTCTACGCGCTTTTGCAAGCGGCAAGTGATCAACTACATCCACAACAAGATCTAATCTCGTAGGCTTTGGAAATCTTCGACGGTTAGTCTCATGATCTTCTCGTTGCTACCATCTTCTAGAGTGGATCTTGGCTTGTTATTCGTTCTTGCGGTAGGAAATTTTTTGTTTTCTATGCTACGAATCCCATCAATTACAGAGTTAATAACTTCCAAGACTCAACATAAAGAAAAAATTACAGAAAATAAACATGGGTTATCTCCCAAAATGTTTTTCTTTAACGTCTGTCAGATAGGCACAGGAAAAGAGCTATCATCAAGTATTATCAAGTGAAGAAGCATCAAGAAGCAAATTCAAAACACATTAAAGTCTAACCCACTTCCTATGCATAGGAATCTTGTACACAAATAAATTCACAAAGAATAAAGTAACAAGCATAAGAAGATAAAACAAGAGTAACTTCAATACTTTCAACATATAGAGAGGTGTTTTAGTACCATGAAAACTTCTACAACCATATTTTCCTCTCTCATAATAACTTTCAGTAGCACCATGAATAAACTCAACAATATAACTATCACATAAAACATTTTTATCATGAGCCACTTGAATAAAATAATTATTACTCTCCACATAAGCATAGTCATTCTTATTAATTGTAGTGTGAGCAAATTCAACAAAATAGCAATCATTATTATTCTCATCACCATAATCATCAGATATAGGAGACATATTGTAATCATAATTAATTTTCTTCTCAATAGTAGGTGGACTGAAAATATCATATTCAT
This sequence comes from Lolium rigidum, assembly GCF_022539505.1. Classification (NCBI taxonomy): domain Eukaryota; kingdom Viridiplantae; phylum Streptophyta; class Magnoliopsida; order Poales; family Poaceae; genus Lolium; species Lolium rigidum. The sequence continues at coordinate 154,438,869 of NC_061512.1, read as the reverse complement.
CATTGTAATCATCATAGCAAATTTTCTCCTCTAAAGCGGGGGAAGTAAAAAAGATCATTTTCATGAAAACTAGCTTCCCCAAGCTTAGACTTTCCATAGCATTAGAAATAATGGTGTTCAAAGAATTCATACTAATATCATTTCCATTAGCATGCAAATAAAGTTCCATAGGTTTTTAAATTTTCTCTTCGAACACTTCATGTCCTAACTCAAGATAAACACTATAAAGCTCTCTAATTTTGTTGTTGTTTTCCATTAATCCTAACTAGTGAAAATAAAAACAAGAAATGTCAACATGGAAAGTAAGCATGGAATAAACTAAGCAAAACTATAACAAAGTAAAGAGATTGGAGATGAGAGACTCCCCTTGCAGAAATCCTCTTTCTCCCCGGCAACGGCGCTAGAAAATCTTGAAGATGCTCCGGTGATGGCGCCAGACAATCTTGTTGGCAGTTGTTGTGGAAGCGGTTGGGAAACCCCAAGAGGAAGGTGTGATGAGCACATCATCAAGTTTTCACTCAGTACGAAACCAAGGTTTAATTGACCAGTAGGAGAAAGGCGTGACTTTTGAAGGTGTTGCTAGCTGACTAGTGGAAGAGCGCACTACCGGCGTCAGCAACAACATGGAACCTGCACACAACACAACCAAAGTACTTTGCCCCAACTTGCAGTGAGGTTGTCAATCTCACCGGTTGCTGAACACAAAGGATTAGACGTATCGAGTGGAAAGAGATGTTTGCAGTAATTAAACAGAACATGATTGCAGTAGATGAATTTATCAATGTAAAGGAAACGAACCGGGGTCCACAGTTCACTAGAGGTGTCTCTCCATAAAGATAAATAACATGTTGGGTGAATAAATTACAGCTGGGCAATTGACAGAATATCGACCATACATGACAAGATGATTACTATGAGATTTTATTGGGCATTACAACATAATACATAGACCGTAATCCAACTGCGTCTATGACTAATAATCCACCTTCCGGTTATCGTCCGAACCCTTTTCAGTATTTAGTTGCAAGCAACGGATTATCACATTAATCAATGTGTGTAAAGTAAACAATAGAATTACCCTCAGATAAAACATTGCTGTTTTCTCCTTAGTAGCAACAACACATCTACAATCTTAGAAGTTATTGTCACTCTCCCAAAAAACTAGAGGCATGAACCTACTATCGAGCATAAATACCCCCTCTTGGAGTCACACGTATCTTTTTGGCCAGAGTAACCACTAGCAATGGAGAGCATGCAAGATCACAAATAACATATGACATGAATATATAATCGATCTCAACATAGTATACAATATTCATCGGATCACAAAGAAACACAACATGTAGGATTACATAAATATGATCTTGATCATGTAGGGTGGCTCACAAGATCTAAACATGAAGCACAAATTGGAGAATACAACCATCTAGCTACTGCTATGGACCCATAGTCCAGGGATGAACTACTCACGCATCAGTTCGATGGGCATGGCAATGTAGATGCCCCCGGAGATGATTTCCCCATCTGGCAGGGTGCCGGGAAGAGCTTCAGAACCCCCCCGAGATGGGTTATGCGACGGCGGCTGATACGTCTCAAACGTATCTATAATTTCTTATGTTCCATGCC
>NC_061512.1:154289597-154437143 GCF_022539505.1 Lolium rigidum | reverse complement strand
CACGTAAATTGGCTTAATTTTCTGAGTTACCTACAGAGAATTAGACCCAGATTCGTGACAGCAAAGAAATCTGTTTCTGCGCAGTAATCCAAATCTAGTATTCACTTTACTATCAACAACTTTATTTGGCACAACAAAACACAAAACTAAGATAAGGAGAGGTTGCTACAGTAGTAAACAACTTCCAAGACTCAAATATAAAACAAAAATACTGTAGTAAAAACATGGGTTGTCTTCCATAAGCGCTTTTTTAACGCCTTTCACCTAGGCGCGTAAAGTGTATATCAAGTATTATCAAAGGGTGGTGCATCTACAGCGGGGTTTGGAGTTTTCTCAACCAAGCATAGTATATTGGATACATAAGTTTCAGCTGTCTCCCTTTTCATTAGTCTTGGGCTTGCTACTCTCATCGAACAAATTTTCAGGAACAAGCCAAGCATAGTTATTTTCTAGTGCATCATTCATAGCTAGGAGTTTACATGGTATTGGTGCTTTGATCTCCCCACCATCATTAATATTATTAGTGTACCTTATTCTATCCATGTCCATTTTTTCAAGGAGACCAACAAAATTAGTATGAGAACCAAGCATATTAAATTTAGCAAAGACCTTTCTAGCCTCTCTTGCTAGACCACCAAATTCTCTAAGAAGGGTTTCTAAAACAAAATCTTTCTTTTCCCCTCTTCCATATCACGGAGTGTAAGAAACATATGTTGGATTATAGGATTGAGATTAAAAATTTAGTTTCCAACATGCGAACTAAAGCAAAGAAAGCAGCAATTTCATAAGTAGGAGCAAGTTCTACCAAGTGTCTATCTTCAAAATCTTCAACGGTACTAACATGATTGAAAAATTCTTCTATATTGTTTCTCCCAATTATAGACCCGCGTCCTACAGGTATGTATTTTGTGGTAAAATTAAAAGGAAACATGATGAATCAAGTAAAGTAAATGCAAGTAACTAATTTTTTGTGTTTTTGATATAACAAACAAGATAGTAAGTAAAGTAAAGCTAGCAACTAATTTTTTTGTGTTTTGATATAATGCAGCAAACAAAGTAGTAAATAAAATAAAGCAAGACAAAAACAAAGTAAAGAGATTGGGAAGTGGAGACTCCCTTGCAGCGTGTCTTGATCTCCCCGGCAACGGTGCCGTAAAAGAGCTTGATGGCGTGTAACTCACACGTTCGTTGGGAACCCCAAGAGGAAGGTATGATGCGCACAGCAGCAAGTTTTCCTCGTAAAGAAACCAAGGTTTATCGAACCAGGAGGAGCCAAGAAGCACGTTGAAGGTTGATGGCGGCTGGATGTAGTGCGGCGCAACACCGTAGATTCCGGCGCCAACGTGGAACCCGCACAACACAACCAAAGTACTTTGCCCCAACGAAACAAAGTGAGGTTGTCAATCTCACCGGCTTGCTCAGTAACAAAGGATTAACCGTATTGTGTGGAAGATGATTGTTTGCAAGAAAACAAGAAAGAACAAGTATTGCAGCAGATTTGTATTTCAAGTATAAAAGAATGGACCGGGGTCCACAGCTCACTAGAGGTGTCTCTCCCATAAGATAAAAGCATGTTGGGTGAACAAATTACAATCGGGCAATTGACAAATAGAGAGGGCATAACAATGCACATACATGTCATGATAAATATAGTGAGATTTAATTGGGCATTACGACAAAGTACATAGACCGCCATCCAAGCATGCATCTATGCCTAAAAAGTCCACCTTCAGGTTATCATCCGAACCCCTTCCAAGCATTAAGTTGCAAAACAACGTGACAATTGCATTAAGTATGGTGCGTAATGTAATCAACAACTACATCCTTAGACATAGCATCAATGTTTTATCCCTAGTGGCAACAAGACATCCACAACCTTAGAACTTTATGTCACCGTCCCGTATATCAATGGAGGCATGAACCCACTATCGAGCATAAATACTCCCTCTTGGAGTTAAGAGCAAAAACTTGGCCGCAGGCTCTACTAATAACGGAGAGCATGCAAGATCATAAACAACACATAGGTAATAACTTGATAATTAACATAACATAGTATTCTCTATCCATCGGATCCCGACAAACACAACATATAGTATTACAAATAGATGATCTTGATCATGTTAGGCAGCTCACAAGATCCAACAATGAAGCACAATGAGGAGAAGACAACCATCTAGCTACTGCTATGGACCCATAGTCCAGGGGTGAACTACTCACTCATCACTCCGGAGGCGACCATGGCGGTGAAGAGTCCTCCGGGAGATGAATCCCCTCTCCGGCAGGGTGCCGGAGGAGATCTCCGGAATCCCCCGAGATGGGATTGGCGGCGGCGGCGTCTCGCAAGGTTTTCCGTATCGTGGCTCTCGGTACTGGGGGTTTCGCGACAGAGGCTTTAAGTAGGCGGAAGGGCAACGCGGGGGCCACACGAGGGCCCCACACCATAGGTCGGCACGGCCAGGGCCTGGGCTGCGCCGCCCTAGTGTGGCGGCGCCTCGTGGCCCCACTTCGACTCCTCTTCGGTCTTCTGGAAGCTTCGTGGCAAAATAGGACCCTGGGCGTTGATTTCGTCCAATTCCGAGAATATTTCGTTACTAGGATTTCTGAAACCAAAAACAGCAGAAAACAAAGAATCGGCTCTTCGGCATCTTGTTAATAGGTTAGTTCCGGAAAATGCACGAATATGACATAAAGTGTGCATAAAACATGTAGATATCATCAATAATGTGGCATGGAACATAAGAAATTATCGATACATCGGAGACGTATCAGCATCCCCAAGCTTAGTTCCGCTCGTCCCGAAGGTGTAAAACGATAACAAAGATAATTTCTGAAGTGACATGCCATCATAACCTTGATCATACTATTTGTAAACATATGTAATGAATGCAGCGATCAAAACAATGGTAATGACATGAGTAAACAAGTGAATCATAAAGCAAAGACTTTTCATGAATAGTACTTCAAGACAAGCATCAATAAGTCTTGCATAAGAGTTAACTCATAAAGCAATAAATCAAAGTAAAGGTATTGAAGCAACACAAAGGAAGATTAAGTTTCAGCGGTTGCTTTCAACTTGTAACATGTATATCTCATGGATAATTGTCAACATAGAGTAATATAACAAGTGCAATATGCAAGTATGTAGGAATCAATGCACAGTTCACACAAGTGTTTGCTTCTTGAGGTGGAGAGAGATAGGTGAACTGACTCAACATAAAAGTAAAAAAGAATGGTCCTTCAAAGAGGAAAGCATCGATTGCTATATTTGTGCTAGAGCTTGAAAACATGAAACAATTTTGTGAACGGTAGTAATAAAGCATATGAGTTATGTAAATTATATCTTACAAGTTGCAAGCCTCATGCATAGTATACTAATAGTGCCCGCACCTTGTCCTAATTAGCTTGGACTACCGGATCATCGCAATACACATGTTTTAACCAAGTGTCACAATGGGGTACCTCCATGCCGCCCGTACAAAGGTCTAAGGAGAAAGCTCGCATTTTGGATTTCTCGCTTTTGATTATTCTCAACTTAGACATCCATACCGGGACAACATGGACAACAGATAATGGACTCCTCTTTAATGCATAAGCATGCGGCAACAATTATTATTCTCATATGAGATTGAGGATATATGTCCAAAACTGAAACTTCCACCATGAATCATGGCTTTAGTTAGCGGCCCAATGTTCTTCTCTAACAATATGCATGCTCCAACCATTAAGGTGGTAGATCTCTCTTACTTCGTACAAGACGGACATGCATAGCAACTCACATGATATTCAACAAAGAATAGTTGATGGCGTCCCCGTAAAACATGGTTATCGCACAACAAGCAACTTAATAAGAGATAAAGTGCATAAGTACATATTCAATACCACAATAGTTTTTAGGCTATTTGTCCCATGAGCTATATATTGCAAAGGCGAATGATGGAATTTTAAAGGTAGCACTCAAGCAATTTACTTTGGAATGGCGGATAAATACCATGTAGTAGGTAGGTATGGTGGACACAATTGGCATAGTGGTTGGCTCAAGGATTTTGGATGCATGAGAAGTATTCCCTCTCGATACAAGGTTTAGGCTAGCAAGGTTATTTGAAACAAACACAAGGATGAACCGGTGCAGCAAAACTCACATAAAAGACATATTGTAAACATTATAAGACTCTACACCGTCTTCCTTGTTGTTCAAACTCAATACTAGAAATTATCTAGACTCTAGAGAAACCAAATATGCAAACCAAATTAGCAAGCTCTAAGTGTTTCTTCATTAATGGGTGCAAAGTATATGATGCAAGAGCTTAAACATGAGCACAACAATTGCCAAGTATCAAATTATTCAAGACATTTTAGAATTACTACATGTAGCATTTTCCAATTCCAACCATATAACAATTTAACGAAGAAGAAACTTCGCCATGAATACTATGAGTAAAGCCTAAGGACATACTTGTCCATATGCTACAGCGGAGCGTGTATCTCTCCCATACAGTGAATGCTAGGATCCATTTTATTCAAACAAAAATAAAAACAAAAATAAATCGACGCTCCAAGCAAAGCACATAAGATGTGGCCGAATAAAAATATAGTTTCAGGGGAGGAACCTGATAATGTTGTCGATGAAGAAGGGGATGCCTTGGGCATCCCCAAGCTTAGACGCTTGAGTCTTCTTAGAATATGCAGGGGTGAACCACCGGGGCATCCCCAAGCTTAGAGCTTTCACTCTCCTTGATCATATTGTATCATCTCCCTCTCTTGATCCTTGAAAACTTCCTCCACACCAAACTCGAAACAACTCATTAGAGGGTTAGTGGACAATAAAAATTAACATGTTCAGAGGTGACACAATCATTCTTAACACTTCTGGACATTGCATAAAGCTACTGGACATTAATGGATCAAAGAAATTCATCCAACATAGCAAAAGAGGCAATGCAAAATAAAAGGCAGAATCTGTCAAAACAGAACAGTCCGTAAAGATGGATTTTATTGAGGCACCAGACTTGCTCAAATGAAAATGCCCAAATTGAATGAAAGTTTCGTACATATCTGAGGATCACTCACGTAAATTGGCTTAATTTTCTGAGTTACCTACAGAGAATTAGACCCAGATTCGTGACAGCAAAGAAATCTGTTTCTGCGCAGTAATCCAAATCTAGTATTCACTTTACTATCAACAACTTTACTTGGCACAACAAAACACAAAACTAAGATAAGGAGAGGTTGCTACAGTAGTAAACAACTTCCAAGACTCAAATATAAAACAAAAATACTGTAGTAAAAACATGGGTTGTCTTCCATAAGCGCTTTTCTTTAACGCCTTTCAGCTAGGCGCGTAAAGTGTATATCAAGTATTATCAAAGGGTGGTGCATCTACAGCGGGGTTTGGAGTTTTCTCAACCAAGCATAGTATATTGGATACATAAGTTTCAGCTGTCTCCCTTTTCATTAGTCTTGGGCTTGCTACTCTCATTGAACAAATTTTCAGGAACAAGCCAAGCATAGTTATTTTCTAGTGCATCATTCATAGCTAGGAGTTTACATGGTATTGGTGCTTTGATCTCCCCACCATCATTAATATTATTAGTGTACCTTATTCTATCCATGTCCATTTTTTCAAGGAGACCAACAAAATTAGTATGAGAACCAAGCATATTAAATTTAGCAAAGACCTTTCTAGCCTCTCTTGCTAGACCACCAAATTCTCTAAGAAGGGTTTCTAAAACAAAATCTTTCTTTTCCCCCTCTTCCATATCACCGAGTGTAAGAAACATATGTTGGATTATAGGATTGAGATTAACAAATTTAGTTTCCAACATGCGAACTAAAGCAAGCAGCAGCAATTTCATAAGTAGGAGCAAGTTCTACCAAGTGTCTATCTTCAAAATCTTCAACGGTACTAACATGACTGAAAAATTCTTCTATATTGTTTCTCCCAATTATAGACCCGCGTCCTACCGGTATGTATTTTGTGGTAAAATTAAAAAGGAAACATGATGAATCAAGTAAAGTAAATGCAAGTAACTAATTTTTTTGTGTTTTTGATATAACAAACAAGATAGTAAGTAAAGTAAAGCTAGCAACTAATTTTTTTGTGTTTTGATATAATGCAGCAAACAAAGTAGTAAATAAAATAAAGCAAGACAAAAACAAAGTAAAGAGATTGGGAAGTGGAGACTCCCCTTGCAGCGTGTCTTGATCTCCCCGGCAACGGCGCCGTAAAAAGAGCTTGATGGCGTGTAACTCACACGTTCGTTGGGAACCCCAAGAGGAAGGTATGATGCACACAAGCAGCAAGTTTTCCCTCGAAAGAAACCAAGGTTTATCGAACCAGGAGGAGCCAAGAAGCACGTTGAAGGTTGATGGCGGCGGGATGTAGTGCGGCGCAACACCGTAGATTCCGGCGCCAACGTGGAACCCGCACAACACAACCAAAGTACTTTGCCCCAACAAAACAAGTGAGGTTGTCAATCTCACCGGCTTGCCGTAACAAAGGATTAACCCTATTGTGTGGAAGATGATTGTTTGCAAGAAAACAAGAAAGAACAAGTATTGCAGCAGATTTGTATTTCCAGTATAAAAGAATGGACCGGGGTCCACAGTTCACTAGAGGTGTCTCTCCCATAAGATAAAAGCATGTTGGGTGAACAAATTACAGTCGGGCAATTGACAAATAGAGAGGGCATAACAATGCACACACATGTCATGATAAATATAGTGAGATTTAATTGGGAATTACGACAAAGTACATAGACCGCCATCCAAGCATGCATCTATGCCTAAAAAGTCCACCTTCAGGTTATCATCCGAACCCCTTCCAGTATTAAGTTGCAAAACAACAGACAATTGCATTAAGTATGGTGCGTAATGTAATCAACAACTACATCCTTAGACATAGCATCAATGTTTTATCCCTAGTGGCAACAAGCACATCCACAACCTTAGAACTTTATGTCACCGTCCCGTATATCAATGGAGGCATGAACCCACTATCGAGCATAAATACTCCCTCTTGGAGTTAAGAGCAAAAACTTGGCCGTAGGCTCTACTAATAACGGAGAGCATGCAAGATCATAAACAACACATAGGTAATAACTTGATAATTAACATAACATAGTATTCTCTATCCATCGGATCCCGACAAACACAACATATAGTATTACAAATAGATGATCTTGATCATGTTAGGCAGCTCACAAGATCCAACAATGAAGCACAATGAGGAGAAGACAACCATCTAGCTACCGCTATGGACCCATAGTCCAGGGGTGAACTACTCACTCATCACTCCGGAGGCGACCATGGCGGTGAAGAGTCCTCCGGGAGATGAATCCCCTCTCCGGCAGGGTGCCGGAGGAGATCTCCGTAATCCCCCGAGATGGGATTGGCGGCGGCGGCGTCTCGCAAGGTTTTCCGTATCGTGGCTCTCGGCACCGGGGGTTTCGCGACGGAGGCTTTAAGTAGGCGGAAGGGCAACGCGGGGGCCACACGAGGGCCCCACACCATAGGTCGGCGCGGCCGTGGCCCGGGCCGCGCCGCCCTAGTGTGGCGGCGCCTCGTGGCCCCACTTCGACTCCTCTTCGGTCTTCCGGAAGCTTCGTGGCAAAATAGGACCCCGGGCGTTGATTTCGTCCAATTCCGAGAATATTTCGTTACTAGGATTTCTGAAACCAAAAACAGCAGAAAACAGAGAATCGGCTCTTCGGCATCTTGTTAATAGGTTAGTTCCGTAAAATGCACGAATATGACATAAAGTGTGCATAAAACATGTAGATATCATCAATAATGTGGCATGGAACATAAGAAATTATCGATACGTCGGAGACGTATCGTGCATCATCCCCGCATAACAACGTATGCCACGACGGATACCCGAACATAACCTTTCGCTTATCTCCACCGACACGAGTCCTTCCCTCGCGGGCTTACCCCTTCCCGGCACCCCGGCAGCATACCTCCTTTTGAGCGTATCTCCGGCGCCATGACAAGACCCTCGCAATCGTCCGGCTATCGCTAAGACAGTTGTATTGCCTCCTCCGCAGCGCAACCCGGTGTCGAGGTCATCGTGACCCTCCTAGAGAGTTGTGAAGGTGTCTCATGCCAGCTTCAACAAACTAGGGCTAAGCCCCGTGCCCATGTTGGGGTAATGTGGTTGCGCGATTTAGTTGTTTCGGGCGAATACAAAGAAACGTGTGTCGTTTTTCTCAAAAACCCAAGTCACACACACATTCCTCTTTCCAACCATCTTTGTTCTGATCATTTCCTTTCATAAACCATACACTCGGGTAAGGTCGACTCACCCAAGGTTTTCTCAAAACTTTTACAACAAGGTAAACCTTGAGGGGTTCCTAACCCTAAGTTTTATGCAAGAGCTAAGGTACATCGATGGCACGATGCTAGACATCATGCCACTAAGGATAATTGAAGCGTCAAGGGGGGGATCATACATGCTTAGGATAAGCATGCATGGGAACAACATAGGTAGGATTGTTCGACAAGGGTCATGATGTTAATCATCATACCATGAAGAAGATGATAAAGTAGGGGTCAAGGGGGCATACATGCTTCGGGTAAGCATGCATAAAAACAACAAGGGTTTTAGCATACTTGAGAGTAAGTATGCATAACATCAACAATGGGTTCGACATACTTGAGAGTAAGTATGTATAGCATCAATAAGAGTTAGAAGGCATCACAAGTACATGATACTAACCATCATACCACTAAGGGGTGCAAGAAGGGTGTCGAGAGGTCGACACACTCAAGGTAGGTGGGCATACCATCACACTTAGAGGGTACACCAAGATAATGGTTATGATCACCATTTCCGAAAAGGGGAATTGTAGGTGAGGTGTCAAAGAGAATCAACATGCTCACGGTGAGCATGCTCCATCAACATAAGTAGAAACAACACAAGATAAGACGAGAGACAAGAATAACAACAAGTAACCACAATATGTGATTCAACAATCAGAGATCAAGAGATGGCTTGCCTTGGTTTATTTGTCCCGGGACTTCTCCAACTCCATCAATATAAGGATCCCAACAACATAAATAAAATCCTCGTCCGATTCCACTTCCTCTTCTTCTCCGGAATTGTTCGCATCTATCGCCGGAAAATATAAAAGGAACACAATCAATCACATTGTACCAACATAACAAACATGCAACAATCATAAGTTAACCAATCAAATAAGGGCCACTATACAAAGGACTTATAGATACCACAAAACAACTTTAAGAGAACCCATGTTATTTACCTAGTAAAGGTATGAGAGTATCACAACTTAGCAATTGCCTCTCTCGGTTATCACCATGGTATAAACAAAACATCCGCTGGTAGATAACATCATAAAGAGGACAAGAGCATTAGTTTGGCATCACAAACATTCACAATACATTTTCAAACATTTTTGGAAAGGTAGAAAACAGTTTTCCCTAACTTAGTTTGCTCACATAACACACCATCCAAAATAGGAAGCAAACCATATTCCACATCATTTTAAAACTTAAGAAAAACAATAGAGCTAAAGTTGAGTTGCAGAGGTTTTGTTTTGCAAGCATAAAACAAAGGTTGCCCATTTCTAATACAAAGAGTTGGTCAAGGGTTTTAAATAAACCAACAAGTTTTGGTCCAACAATGCATGCCACATATATATATTACTAACAGTAACAAATATGCATGAACAGAGACTAATAATATTTTTCCTAGATGACCAGTACTAATACAAGACTAACCCAATTGGAATCACCCAAAAATATTAAACCTACAATTTTAGGAATTTCTTTGAATCTGACTGTACAGAAAACAAGATCTGTAAGCCATAAATCATAGAAAAATCGTAAAAATATGAGACCACTGACATTTGAAATATATATAAACAGAGATGCACACACAAATGGATTTGGGTTCAAATTGTTTCTGTCACAAATGGATTTACAAGATTACTGCATGTCTTCACCATTTGCTTTACCTATGGATTTACAAAACAGATAAAGGTTTCAAACTTGTTTGAGATGATTAAGAAAACATCCAGTAGTACTACCAACTTGGAATCACTCAATTAGGTTCAAAAATGGATTTTTGGTGATTTAAAATCTAACAGGCATGTCTGCAGAACAAACAGAACAAGTTTAATTCACCAAAATCGTACATAACTCATAAAAATATGAGATCGGTTGTGTCTGAAAGGTATTGACAATCTGGTTCTTACCCAATTTGTTTCATTCAAAAATTCGTTTCCAAACTCCTGGTTTAATTCGACAAAGTCAGATCTGGCCAGATCTTGATCTGTGAACCATTTCAGTTTCAGGAGGTCATTCGAAGTGAAACCAACGAAAAACTGAGGGTACTGAAGAGGGCTTTCACCTACAATTGAGTTTTCTCAAAAAGGTTTTGTAAAACGGAACAAATCTAACAAACAGTGATTCTGCATGTTAACAGAACTTTATTTACCAAGGAAAATATGTAACGAATTTGAGGATGAGACCAACGCCAAATTCTAGAACTTTTCCGTATCTATCTGTGGAACTTTGAATCACTCGATTTGGATCTGCACACGAGATTTGGTGTATTTTACAAGTTCGTACCAGAATCTGAAACAGCAAGATTACAGAAATTACTGCAAGGTTTTGGACGAACTTTGCTCAAGAACTTCAGATCTGAGGATTGCTCAAGCTTGACCAACATGCACCTGCATCAAGATCCAATCTTAGCCATGGAGGAAGAAGAAGAGGAGAGAAAACCATCTAGGGTTAGGGAGAAGAGAGTGAGAGGGATGCTCTCATGGTGAGGGGGAGCTTGAGGGAGGAGGGCAGCTGCATCTTGGTGGCTTTTCATGGCCATGGCCGGCCATGGAGCCTTGGGGCAGCAACATTTCGTGGGGAGATGTGGGAGAAGAGTGTGAGGGAGTGGAGAGTGAAAAGAAATGACCAAAGGAGGAGGGAGTGGCCGGCCAAGCTCCTTAAATAGAGGGAGGGTGGTGGCTGCCTCCTTTTGTTGATTGGCTAAGATGGGTGGCTGCTCATTTAGTGATTGGGTTAGGTGGGAGGCAAGTCTTGTAGAGGAAGAAAATTGGAGAGGCATGGCTGGCCGAAATTGTCATGGCCGGCTCCATTCTTTCCAAACTCAAGTGAACAGTGTGAGAGATATAGAGATGGAGGAAGATTGTGATGGTAAAATATACCATGATGGTATTTGCTGCATGATGGCTTGTGCCAAGAAGATGATGGTGATGGTGATGTACAAGGTTTCATGTGCATGCCATCTTGGAGATGACCTCCACAAGATTTTAGATTTGAACAACTCAACACAAGATGAAAAAGAGAGAGGGATGATTTGACCACATGCAATAATGCATGAGCATGCCAAGATAGATGGGGTGGTGATAGTTGTTTAGGCAATTATAGAGAAAGACTAAGAGACATTGTGAGTGAAGTAACCATGTACTCACAAGGATGAATATGGTGGCAGAAAGCACCAACTCATGAGGTCAAGGTGATGATGGAAAATAATAGATGATTGAGATGGGTATGATGAATATAAGTTGCTCTACAAATGAGAGGTCAATTGGGAGTGGTTTGAAAGTATCAAATGATCATCCATTTGATCAAGAATTGGAGGATGTGAGGATACAATGGGGTAGATCAGAGATGTGCAAGATATGCAAAAGTTGTCACTTGAAATAGAATTCAATTGAAAGGTATAGGGCAGACCTCAATTGTCTAGAGACAATTGTGGAAGAACCCAAGTGGAAATGGAATTTGAAAAGGTTGAGAGAAAACTAGTTGGAACATAGGAGTTCAAAATATTCTACTTGCTTTCTCAAGTAAAGTAGAGTTTTATCAAACTTAAAATAAACAAGAAATGGTATAGATACCATAACAAGCCTTTTTGTAAAAAGGAAAGGAAAATAGAAATAAAAGTTTTCAGAAATCAGTACGTGGTAGAAATGGGATGGAAAACAAAATCCATTTCAGTTCCTTGTTTTCTCTGAAGAAATATTTTGAGAAGCTTTAATAAAATTAGAAGTAGTTTTGTGATCAAAACCAGAGAAGGAAAACAATAGGGTTTTTGAGGAGGAAAACTATTTTAGGGAGGAGTGTTCTCAAGGGTAGATGGTGGCTACAAAATGTACCCATCATTCCACTCTTGGTTTTGTGAAGATAAACTTGGATGAGAACAAAAACAAGAGGTGAAAGAGGAAGAAGTGATCCAGTGCCGGAACATGGGATAGGATACCGAGATCAAGTTGAATATATGAGTTGCAAGGATTGACCGAGGCATGCGGGACGTGGAGGTTGAAGAGGATGTTGCATAGATGAGATCCATGCATTGAAGTCAACAATAACGAGTGGTGGTTGCTTAGATATCAATCGCCAAAGTCCGGACATTTTAAGCCCGTCAACACGGATGGTCGACATGGCCTCAAAACCAACAAGGATGAGTGGGTATAAGAGAAGGGTGCAAGTTTGGAATCAAGGATGATTTGAGATAGCTTAAACACAAAGAGGAATTTTAAGTAGGCACACTCATGTTGCCATGAGTAGAAAAGTTTGATGTGGAGAAAAAGGAAAACAACTTTTCCTAAGTCACATAGGTGTTTTATTAGGTGAGTTGCTTGCTTGACCACTAGAGGTGTTGATCTATGAGGCAGCTCAAGACAAAACTCAACAAGCCAATCAAGACAATTCATCTACCAACAGATCAAGGCAATTCATCATAACAAACAGATCAAGGCAATTCATCTTAATTAGTCTAAAGAAAAAGTTTTTGTTCCCCCCTAATTTTTGCATTAAGGGCAAATAAACAAGGTTGCAAAAGTGGGGCGTTACAGATTCTTCCACCCTTAAAATAATCTCGTCCCGAGATTACTGAGTGTAGAACTAGAGGGGTTGTAAAGTTTAACCAAAGTCACACTCCATTCTTCTGTAGACGTGCCGTTGTAGAGAATGTCGTTGCTTCATCTTCTGGGAGACATGATGGATTTTCTGCCGATAGTGAGCTTCATGAAGAGGTTGACTACTCCATGCAGGTGTTGGATCTGTAGCTTCTTCATGATCCTAGCGGTGGTTCAAGATTTCTAGGAGAGTTAGTGTACTCCAACGGGGATTTAGCAGGGTTGAAAACATTTTAGAGTTAGTTTAAAATTTTAGTGGAAGACGAAGTCCTCCACCCTTAAAAATTGTTTATCGGAGGTTTTGGAAATTCTAAGCTTCGGCTACGGGTCTTGTCGGTGCTTTCGAAGAAGTCATTGATCTCTCGTCTTGAGTCAACACCTTCAGAGGGTGTTGTGTAGTCCACGACTTCAAGAGGGGTTGGTGCATCCCACGTTTCCAACGGTGTGTTAGAAAGGTTTAAAATGTTAGGGTTAGCTCCAACTTTTAGTGGAAGACGAAGTCTTCCACCCTTAAGATTTTTCATCGGGTTTTCGGAAAAACTCAGAGCTTCTGTCTTGTGGTTCTGTCTGGGGCTTCTGAAGAAGTCGTCGATCTTCCTTGTTTAGTTGAAGAATCTTCGGGGGCGACGTGCAAACCACAACTTCAAGAGGCACTCACGGTGTTAACTCAACCATAGGGGACGCGCGGCGAGTTAGTAAGTTGATGAAAGTCCTGGTTGGTATCCACATAAAGCAGCAACAAAAGTTGTCGGAGACAACCTTCAGTTCGAGGGTCGGTGCTGACTTATACTAGCTAAGAAGTGAGCGGGTAAATTTCACCTAATCTTGAGTCTTGAGGTATCTTCAGGAGTCTTCACTTGATGAGGACCAGATGAACCATGGGATGTAGCTTGGCTTTGATGCTATTGTTCTCTCAGCTTGTTAGACGGCGTGTTAGAGGGTAGTTTCAAAAAGTTATCCTCGAAGTTAGCACGATTATTCTCGAAGGTTAGACCAAGTTAGTATGTCTTCTCGCAGAGGTGCAGTCAATCTTGAAGGTATGGGCGTCTGCTTTCTTGGCGTATTAGAGATGCGTCAGTTGATCTTGAAAGTAGTTATCGAAGATGGGGGTCTGGGTTAGTTTTTCCTACGGTTGAAAACAACTGTTGACAAGGCTAACTTCTCCAAAAACTAGCAGTTAGCATTTTAACGGCGAGGTAGATGAGGGCAAAAACATCTTAGGGAGGCTTCCTATGCTGGGTTGTCACACTAAGAGTGTTTTTCAGACCTAAAGACCAAGACAATCATACACACAACAAACAGATAAAAACACTCAAGGCAGCACACAAGGGAACAGCAAGCAATCATCAAACCCGACATGGTACTCTAAGTACCCAGAAATTCCTAATGCGCGGGGGTAGCTCAATCAAAGCGATTGAGTTTGTCCTATCCATCCTATTGGATTTGGGGCTGGTGATACGTCTCCGACGTATCGATAATTTCTTGTGTTCCATGCCACATTATTGATGATACCTACATGTTTTATGCACACTTTATGTCATATTCGTGCATTTTCTGGAACTAACCTATTAACAAGATGCCGAAGTGCCGCTTGTCGTTTTCTCGCTGTTTTTGGTTTCGTAAATCCTAGTAACGAAATATTCTCTGAATCGGACGAAATCAAGACCCAGTGTTCCTATTTTCACCGGAAGCATCCGGAACACCCGAGAAGGACCGGAGGGGGCCACAGGCCACCTGGACCATAGGCCGGCGCGGCCCAGGCCCCGGCCGCGCCGCCCTATGGTGTGGCCACCCCTTCGACCCTCCCGCGCCGCCTCTTCGCCTATATAAAGCCTCCGTCGCGAAAACCCCGATACGAAGAACCACGATACGGAAAACCTTCCGAGCCGCCGCCATCGCGAAGCCAAGATCCGGGGACAGAGTCTCTGTTCCGGCACCCCGCCGGAGCGGGGAAGTGCCCCCGAAGGCTTCTCCATCGACACCGCTGCCATCTCCACCGCCATCTTCATCACCGCTGCTGCTCCCATGAGGGGGGAGTAGTTCTCCATCGAGGCTCGGGGCTGTACCGGTAGCTATGTGGTTCATCTCTCTCCTATGTGCTTCAATACAATAATCTCATGAGCTGCCTTACATGATTGAGATTCATATGATGATGCTTGTAATCTAGATGTCACTATGCTAGTCAAGTGAGTTTTACTTATGTGATCTCCGGAGACTCCTTGTCCCACGTGTGTAAAGGTGACAAGTGTGTGCACCGTGTGGGTCTCTTAGGCTATATTTCACAGAATACTTATTCACCGTTGAAGAGCATGGTGAAGTGCTTATTTATATCTCTTTATGATTGCAATATGTTTTGTATCACAATTTATCTATGTGCTACTCTAGTGATGTGTTATTAAAGTAGTTTTATTCCTCCCGCACGTGTGTAAAGGTGACAGTGTGTGCACCGTGTTAGTACTTGGTTTATGCTATGATCATGATCTCTTGTAGATTGCGAAGTTAACTATTGCTATGATAATATTGATGTGATCTATTCCTCCTACATATGCATGAAGGTGACAAGTGTGCATGCTATGCTAGTACTTGGTTTAGTCTCGTTGATCTATCTTACACTAAAGGTTACTAAAATATGAGCATTATTGTGGAGCTTGTTAACTCCGGCATTGAGGGTTCGTGTAATCCTACGCAATGTGTTCATCATCCAACAAGAGTGTAGAGTATGCATTTATCTATTCTGTTATGTGATCAATGTTGAGAGTGTCCACTAGTGAAAGTCTAATCCCTAGGCCTCGTTCCTAAATATCGCTATCGCCGCTTGTTTACCGTTTTATCGCGTTACTACCGCCGCATTACTACTCGCTTGTTTATCGTCCCGGGCAAAGCACTTTTCCGGTGCCGTTGCTACTCGCTTATTAATACCACCTGTATTTCACTATCTCTTCGCCGAACTAGTGCACCTATTAGGTGTGTTGGGGACACAAGAGACTTCTTGCTTTGTGGTTGCAGTGGTTGCATGAGAGGGATATCTTTGACCTCTTCCTCCCCGAGATCGATAAACCTTGGGTGATCCACTTAAGGGAAACTTGCTGCTGTTCTACAAACCTCTCGCTCTTGGAGGCCCAACACTGTCTACAAGAATAGAAGCTCCCGTAGACATCAAGCACTTTTCTCGGCGCCGTTGCCGGGGAGGAAAGGTAAAAGGCTCTCATACTACGGTCCCGTGTAAAGTATTTTTCTCGGCGCCGTTGTGTGTGTGCTCAAAGCTATTTCCTTTAGATCCTGCAATTGCATCTTGTTGTTTCTTGTTTACACTAGTTAGGCATAATGGACAACAATGAGCTTCTTATTCTATTTCCTGATTTAAAACATGGATTGTTTGATGCGAAAATTAAAAAACCTATGAAATCTTATTTGCATGCTGGTAGTAATATTAGTATGAACGCTTTGAACACCATTGTTGATAATGATATAGAAAGTTCTAAGCTTGGGGAAGCTGGTTTTCATGATATTTTTAGTCCCCCAAGCATTGAGGAGAAAATTTTCTTTGATGATACTTTGCCTCCTATTTGTGATGATTATAATAGTGGTCTTTTGGTACAACCTACTATGGAGAGTGAATTTTGTTGTGATTATACTATGCCTCCTACACTTGATGAGAATAATAATGATAGCTACTTTGTTGAATTTGCTCCCACTACAACTAATAAAATTGATTATGCTTATGTGGAGAGTAATAATTTTATGCATGAGACTCATGATAAGAATGCTTTATGTGATAGTTATATTGTTGAGTTTTCTCATGATGCTACTGAAAGTTATTATGAGAGAGGAAAATATGGTTGTAGAAATTTTCATGTTACTAAAATGCCTCTCTATGTGCTGAAATTTTTGAAGCTACACTTGTTTTATCTTCCTATGCTTGTTACTTTGCTCTTCATGAACTTGTTTATTTACAAGATTCCTATGCATAGGAAGCATGTTAGACTTAAATGTGTTTTGAATTTGCCTCTTGATGCTCTCTTTTGCTTCACATACTATCTCTTGCGAGTGCATCATTAAAACTGCTCGAGCCCATCTTAATGGCTATAAAGAAAAGAACTTCTTGGGAGATAACCCATGTGTTATTTTGCTACAGTACTTTGTTTTATATTTGTGTCTTGGAAGTTGTTTACTACTGTAGCAACCTCTCCTTATCTTAGTTTTGTGTTTTGTTGTGCCAAGTAAAGTCTTTGATAGTAAAGTAAGTACTAGATTTGGATTACTCGCGTAGCCTGCATTTCTTTGTCGTCACGAATCTGGGTCTATCTCCCTGTAGGTAGCTCAGAAAATTAAGCCAATTTACGTGCATGATTCTCAGATATGTACGCAATTTTCATTCAATTTGAGCATTTTCATTTGAGCAAGTCTAGTGGCCTAATAAAATCCATCTTTACGGACTGTTCTGTTTTGACAGATTCTGCCTTTTATTTCGCATTGCCTCTTTTGCTATGTTGGATGAATTTATTTGATCCATTAATGTCCAAGTAGCTTTATGCAATGTCCAGAAGTGTTAAGAATGATTGTGTCACCTCTGAACATGTTAATTTTTATTGTCCACTAACCCTCTAATGAGTTTGTTTCGAGTTTGGTGTGAAGGAAGTTTTCAAGGGTCAAGAGAGGAGGATGATATACTATGATCAAGGAGAGTGAAAGCTCTAAGCTTGGGGATGCCCCGGTGGTTCACCCCTGCATATTCTAAGAAGACTCAAGCGTCTAAGCTTGGGGATGCCCAAGGCATCCCCTTCTTCATCGACAACGTTATCAGGTTCCTCCCCTGAAACTATATTTTTATTCCGTCACATCTTATGCACTTTGCTTGGAGCGTCTGTTTGTTTGTTTCTATTTTTGTTTGTGTTTGAATAAATTGGATTGCATCATGCTTGTGTGGGAGAGAGACACGCTCCGCTGGTTCATATGAACACATGTGTTCTTAGCTCATAATATTCATGGCGAAGTTTCCTCTTCGTTAAATTGTTATATGGTTGGAATTGGAAAATGATACATGTAGTAATTTGCTATAATGTCTTGGGTAATGTGATACTTGGCAATTGTTGTGCTCATGTTTAAGCTCTTGCATCATATACTTTGCACCCATTAATGAAGAAATACATAGAGCATGCTAAAATTTGGTTTGCATAATTGGTCTCTCTAAGGTCTAGATAATTTCTAGTAAGGTGTTTGAACAACAAGGAAGACGATGTATAGTCTTATAATCCTTGTAATATGTCTTTTATGTGAGTTTCGCTGTACTAGTTCATACTTGTGTTTGTTTCAAATAACCTTGCTAGCCTAAACCTTGTATCGAGAGGGAATACTTCTCATGCATCCAAATACTTGAGCCAACCACTATGCCATTTGTGTCCACCATACCTACCTACTACATGGTATTTCCTGCCATTTCAAAGTAAATTGCTTGAGTGCTACCTTTAAACAATTCAAAATTTATCACCTCTGATTTATGTCAATGTTTTATAGCTCATGAGGAAGTATGTGGTGTTTATCTTTCAATCTTGTTGGGCAACTTTCACCAATGGACTAGTGGCTTCATCCGCTTATCCAATAATTTTGCAAAAAGAGCTGGCAATGGGATTCCCAGTCCCAAATTAATTAACAAAAATAGACACTCCTCCATGGTATGTGATTGTTGGACGGCACCCGAAGGATTCGGTTAGCCATGGCTTGTGTAAGCAAAGGTTGGGAGGAGTGTCATCATAATAAAACTAAAATAAAAAGGCACTCCTTCATGGTATGAGATTGTTGGCAGGCACCCGAGGGTTCGGGTAGCCATGGTTTGTGAAAGAACGGTTGGAAGGAGTGCCATCCAAAAATAAAATAAAATGGGAGCCGCTCTTTGAAGGTTTGTCTGGCAAGGGGGTTAGAGTACCCGCTACCATTCGTTGACAACAACATACACCTCTCAAAACTTTATTTTTATGCTCTCTTTATGTTTTCAAAATCAAAGCTCTAGCACAAATATAGCAATCGATGCTTTCCTCTTTGAAGGACCATTCTTTTTACTTTTATGTTGAGTCAGTTCACCTATCTCTCTCCACCTCAAGAAGCAAACATTTGTGTGAACTATGCATTGATTCTTACATACTTGCTTATTGCATTTGTTATATTGCTTTGCATTGACAATTATCCATGAGATATATATGTTATAAGTTGAAAGCAACCGCTGAAACTTCATCTTCCTTTGTGTTGCTTCAATGCCTCTACTTTGAATTATTGCTTTATGAGTTAACTCTTATACAAGACTTATTGATGCTTGTCTTGAAAGTACTATTCATGAAAAGTCTTTGCTTTATGATTCACTTGTTTACTCATGTCATTACCATTGTTTTGATCGCTGCATTCATTACAAATGTTTACAATATGATCAAGTTTATGATGGCATGTCACTTCAGAAATTATCTTTGTTATCGTTTTACCTCGCCGGGACGAGCGTAACTAAGCTTGGGGATGCTGATACGTCTCCGACGTATCGATAATTTCTTGTGTTCCATGCCACATTATTGATGATACCTACATGTTTTATGCACACTTTATGTCATATTCGTGCATTTTCCGGAACTAACCTATTAACAAGATGCCGAAGTGCCGCTGCTCGTTTTCTGCTGTTTTTGGTTTCAGAAATCCTAGTAACGAAATATTCTCGGAATCGGACGAAATCAAGACCCATGTTCCTATTTTCACCGGAAGCATCCAGAACACCCGAGAAGGACCAGAGGGGGGCCACAGGCCACCTGCACCATAGGCCGGCGCGGCCCAGTGCCCCGGCCGCGCCGCCCTATGGTGTGGCCACCCCTTCGACCCTCCCGCGCCGCCTCTTCGCCTATATAAAGCCTCTGTCGCGAAAACCCCGATACGAAGAACCACGATACGGAAAACCTTCCGCAGCCGCCGCCATCGCGAAGCCAAGATCCGGGGGACAGGAGTCTCCTGTTCCGGCACCCCGCCGGAGCGGGGAAGTGCCCCCGAAGGCTTCTCCATCGACACCGCTGCCATCTCCACCGCCATCTTCATCACCGCTGCTGCTCCCATGAGGGGGGAGTAGTTCTCCATCGAGGCTCGGGGCTGTACCGGTAGCTATGTGGTTCATCTCTCTCCTATGTGCTTCAATACAATAATCTCATGAGCTGCCTTACATGATTGAGATTCATATGATGATGCTTGTAATCTAGATGTCACTATGCTAGTCAAGTGAGTTTTACTTATGTGATCTCCGGAGACTCCTTGTCCCACGTGTGTAAAGGTGACAAGTGTGTGCACCGTGTGGGTCTCTTAGGCTATATTTCACGGAATACTTATTCACCGTTGAAGAGCATGGTGAAGTGCTTATTTATATCTCTTTATGATTGCAATATGTTTTGTATCACAATTTATCTATGTGCTACTCTAGTGATGTGTTATTAAAGTAGTTTTATTCCTCCCGCACGTGTGTAAAGGTGACAAGTGTGTGCACCGTGTTAGTACTTGGTTTATGCTATGATCATGATCTCTTGTAGATTGCGAAGTTAACTATTGCTATGATAATATTGATGTGATCTATTCCTCCTACATATGCATGAAGGTGACAGTGTGCATGCTATGCTAGTACTTGGTTTAGTCTGTTGATCTATCTTACACTAAAGGTTACTAAAATATGAGCATTATTGTAGAGCTTGTTAACTCCGGCATTGAGGGTTCGTGTAATCCTACGCAATGTGTTTATCATCCAACAAGAGTGTAGAGTATGCATTTATCTATTCTGTTATGTGATCAATGTTGAGAGTGTCCACTAGTGAAAGTCTAATCCCTAGGCCTCGTTCCTAAATATCGCTATCGCTGCTTGTTTCATCGTTTTATCGCGTTACTATCGCTCGCATTACTACCGCTTGTTTATCGTCCCGGGCAAAGCACTTTTCTGGTGCTCGTTGCTACTGCTTATTAATACCACCCGTATTTCACTATCTCTTCGCCGAACTAGTGCACCTATTAGGTGTGTTGGGGACACAAGAGACTTCTTGCTTTGTGGTTGCAGGGTTGCATGAGAGGGATATCTTTGACCTCTTCCTCCCCGAGATCGATAAACCTTGGGTGATCCACTTAAGGGAAACTTGCTGCTGTTCTACAAACCTCTGCTCTTGGAGGCCCAACACTGTCTACAAGAATAGAAGCTCCCGTAGACATCAGCTGGTCACATATGTTGGCGTCTTCAATAAGGAACCTTGTAATCGTTGGTGGTGAAGGGGCCGGGTGTTGAGTCGTTGATGTTGAGGCGGAGGAGAAAACTGTGTAGAACTTCTAGTCTCGACATCTCGGAAACATGAGGTCCTCAGAGGTGCCGATGTTGAGGTACTCCCAAAATTGCAACTTCCGGTGGCTGGCCTAAAAATTACTAGTCAAAAACTAAGGACTTGATCCCTGACGACTGCAAAAAGTGCATGTCCACGGAAGAACAAGGTCAGATCTTTGACATACTTTGGTGACAACCAAAGATATGATGTTATCATCCCTACATGAGCACGGCTAAGTCGGCATCCAATCTTCAATAGCTGCTGTTGGATATACATGAGACTTCCTGAGGGATTGATCCATCTTTGAGTTCGAGTCTCCGGTCTGAGTTGGGGACATCGTCCAATATGTAGGTTTGAAGTGGATGAGACAATAGAGCAAGATTTTTCAAACCTTTTTATAAAGCGGAGAGATAAAAATTTAGAAGCTTTGAATAAATAAGAGTAGAAGCTATACTTCCGATTAAAGAAACAATTTGTTTCATAAATAGTTTTTCCCAAGTAATTGTTTTCCTAACTAACGTCCATGCTAACTAAGGTCTCCTACAGTCGGGATAGCTCTGATACCAGCTCTGTGGGGACCCCGGACTAGCTGTCCAAAATCCCTGTTATGTATACAGTTCACGATCCCATGATCGGTGCGCCGTGAACACATAACCGAACCGATATCAAATTACACCATCCATTACAAAGCGGAATAAGAAAATTACAACATGGTCACATGACCAATACTTACATAATAGCCTCGAAGGGCCTAACTAAACATCGAGTAGCATCATCACTTCAGCAGCGCAAGTACCCAAGTCATCTCGCCATAACCCTACGAGCAACCGATCGGGAAGACGTTCCTAGCTCGCATAGACGTCGCCAACTCCTTCTTCGTATGTCGAGTTCCTTCAAGTCTGGCCAAGTAAATAGCCAGGGACAAAGCCGTGAGTACATTTGGAATTGTACTCACAAACCATCAAGAAAGATGCTAACAGAGCTAACTAAAAGAGACAAGAGAGGAAGAATAGTTTCTCTTGTGGATATAGCATGTGAAAGAGAATCAGTTTCTCTTGTGGATATAGCATGCCGGTATCTCAAGTGATGCGGACACTTTGGTGGTCCTATGACATCTCTATATCTTTATCGAAGAAGATACTTCAAAAGATAGACTACGACATCTCTATATCTTGAAAGAAGAGGTAGCGTTCCGGCATCTCAATTGATGCGGGCGCGATGGAAGTCCTATGACATCTCTATATCTTTATTGAAGAAGATACTTCAAAAGAGTTCTTCAACATAAAACACTAGGATGGGAGCAGCCCTTTTTATTTCCTTTCCGACCATCTTAACATGGTCAACACTTTCCTGTACCCTTCCGGTACATCAAACACTTTCTCACTTTCTTTGTAAAGCATTTCTAAAACAAAACTCGACACAGCTCGGTAACGGCCATCCCAACCGTCCATGACCGCGGACGCGGCTATTCGAATAGATTTGACTCTGCAGAGTTTGCACACTTTCCCCACAACTATCCGGATACCTATCGTGTGGGCATCATCCCCGCATAACATCGTATGCCACGACGGATACCTGAACATAACCTTTCGCTTATCTCCACTGACACGAGTCCTTCCCTGCGGGCTTACCCCTTCCCGGCACCCCGGCAGCATACCTCCTTTTGAGCGTATCTCCGGCGCCATGACAGAAGACCCTCAGTAATCGTCCGGCTATCAGTTAAGACAGTGTATTGCCTCCTCCAGAGCGCAACCCGGTGTCAGAGGTCATCGTGACCCTCCTAGAGAGTTGTGAAGGTGTCTCATGCCAGCTTCAACAAACTAGGGCTAAGCCCCGTGCCCATGTTGGGGTAATGTGGTTGCGCGATTTAGTTGTTCCGGGCGAATACAAAGAAACGTGTGTCGTTTTTCTCAAAAACCCAAGTCACACACACATTCCGCTTTCCAACCATCTTTGTTCTGATCATTTCCTTTCATAAACCATACACTCGGGTAAGGTCGACTCACCCAAGGTTTTCTCAAAACTTTTACAACAAGGTAAACCTTGAGGGGTTCCCAACCCTAAGTTTTATGCAAGAGCTAAGGTACATCGATGGCACGATGCTAGACATCATACCACTAAGGATAATTGAAGCGTCAAGGGGGGGGGGTCATACATGCTTAGGATAAGCATGCATGGGAACAACATAGGTAGGATTGTTCGACAAGGGTCATGATGTTAATCATCATACCATGAAGAAGATGATAAAGTAGGGGTCAAGGGGGCATACATGCTTTGGGTAAGCATGCATAAAAACAATAAGGGTTTTAACATACTTGAGAGTAAGTATGCATAACATCAACAATGGGTTCGACATACTTGAGAGTAAGTATGTATAGCATCAATAAGAGTTAGAAGGCATCACAAGGACATGATACTAACCATCATACCACTAAGGGGTGCAAGAAGGGTGTCGAGAGGTCGACACACTCAAGGTAGGTGGGCATACCATCACACTTAGAGGGTACACCAAGATAATGGTTATGATCACCATTTCCGAAAAGGGGAATTGTAGGTGAGGTGTCAAAGAGAATCAACATGCTCACGGTGAGCATGCTCCATCAACATAAGTAGAAACAACACAAGATAAGACGAGAGACAAGAATAACAACAAGTAACCACAATATGTGATTCAACAATCAGAGATCAAGAGATGGCTTGCATTGGCTTATTTGTCCCCGGACTTCTCCAACTCCATCAATATAAGGATCCCAACAACATAAATAAAATCCTCGTCCGATTCCACTTCCTCTTCTTCTCCGGAATTGTTCGCATCTATCGCCGGAAAATATAAAAGGAACACAATCAATCACATTGTACCAACATAACAAACATGCAACAATCATAAGTTAACCAATCAAATAAGGGCCACTATACAAAGGACTTATAGATACCACAAAACAACTTTAAGAGAACCCATGTTATTTACCTAGTAAAGGTATGAGAGTATCACAACTTAGCAATTGCCTCTCTCGGTTATCACCATGGTATAAACCAAACATCCCCTGGTAGATAACATCATAAAGAGGACAAGAGCATTAGTTTGGCATCACAAACATTCACAATACATTTTCAAACATTTTTGGAAAGGTAGAAAACAGTTTTCCCTAACTTAGTTTGCTCACATAACACACCATCCAAAATAGGAAGCAAACCATATTCCACATCATTTGAAAACTTAAGAAAAACAATAGAGCTAAAGTTGAGTTGCAGAGGTTTTGTTTTGCAAGCATAAAACAAAGGTTGCCCATTTCTAATACAAAGAGTTGGTCAAGGGTTTTAAATAAACCAACAAGTTTTGGTCCAACAATGCATGTCACACATATACATTACTAACAGTAACAAATATGCATGAATAGAGACTAATAATATTTTTCCTAGATGACCAGTACTAATACAAGACTAACCCAATTGGAATCACCCAAAAATATTAAACCTACAATTTTAGGAATTTCTTTGAATCTGACTGTACAGAAAACAAGATCTGTAAGCCATAAATCATAGAAAAATCGTAAAAATATGAGACCACTGACATTTGAAAGATATATAAACAGAGATGCACACACAAATGGATTTGGGTTCAAATTCTTTCTGAAACTCTCACAAACGGATTTACAAGATTACTGCATGTCTTCACCATTTGCTTTACCTATGGATTTACAAAACAGATAAAGGTTTCAAACTTGTTTGAGATGATTAAGAAAACATCCAGTAGTACTACCAACTTGGAATCACTCAATTAGGTTCAAAAATGGATTTTTGGTGATTTAAAATCTAACAGGCATGTCTGCAGAACAAACAGAACAAGTTTAATTCACCAAAATCGTACATAACTCATAAAAATATGAGATCAGTTGTGTCTGAAAGGTATTGACAATCTGGTTCTTACCCAATTTGTTTCATTCAAAAATTCGTTTCCAAACTCCTGGTTTAATTCGACAAAGTCAGATCTGGCCAGATCTTGATCTGTGAACCATTTCAGTTTCAGGAGGTTATTCGAAGTGAAACCAACGACAAACTGAGGGTACTGAAGAGAGCTTTCACCTACAGTTGAGTTTGCTCAAAAAGATTTTGTAAAACGGAACAAATCTAACAAACAGTGATTCTGCATGTTAACAGAACTTTATTTACCAAGGAAAATCTGTAACGAATTTGAGGATGAGACCAACGCCAAATTGTAGATCTTTTCCATATCTATCTGTGGAACTTTGAATCACTCGATTTGGATCTGCACACGAGATTTGGTGTATTTTACAAGTTCGTACCAGAATCTGAAACAGCAAGATTACAGAAATTACTGCAAGGTTTTGGACGAACTTTGCTCAAGAACTTCAGATCTGAGGATTGCTCAAGCTTCTCCATGCTTGGACCAACATGCACCTGCATCAAGATCCAAACTTAGCCATGGAGGAAGAAGAAGAGGAGAGAAAACCATCTAGGGTTAGGGAGAAGAGAGTGAGAGGGATGCTCTCATGGTGAGGGGGAGCTTGAGGGAGGAGGGCAGCTGCATCTTGGTGGCTTTTCATGGCCATGGCCGGCCATGGAGCCTTGGGGCAGCGGCATTTCGTGGGGAGAGGTGGGAGAAGAGTGTGAGGGAGTGGAGGGTGAAAAGAAATGACCAAAGGAGGAGGGAGTGGCCGGCCAAGCTCCTTAAATAGAGGGAGGGTGGTGGCTGCCTCCTTTTGTTGATTGGCTAAGATGGGTGGCTGCTCATTTAGTGATTGGGTTAGGTGGGAGGCAAGTCTTGTAGAGGAAGAAAATTGGAGAGGCCTGGCTGGCCGAAATTGTCATGGCCGACTCCATTCTTGCCAAACTCAAGTGAACAATGTGAGATATATAGAGATGGAGGAAGATTGTGATGGTAAAATATACCATGATGGTATTTGCTGCATGATGGCTTGTGCCAAGAAGATGATGGTTATGGTGATGTACAAGGTTTCATGTGCATGCCATCTTGGAGATGACCTCCACAAGATTTTAGATTTGAACAACTCAACACAAGATGAAAAAGAGAGAGGGATGATTTGACCACATGCAATAATGCATGAGCGTGCCAAGATAGATGGGGTGGTGATAGTTGTTTAGGCAATTATAGAGAAAGACTAAGAGACATGGTGAGTGAAGTAACCATGTACTCACAAGGATGAATATGGTGGCAGAAAGCACCAACTCATGAGGTCAAGGTGATGATGGAAAAGAATAGATGATTGAGATGGGTATGATGAATATAAGTTGCTCTACAAATGAGAGGTCAATTGGGAGTGGTTTGAAAGTATCAAATGATCATCCATTTCTAAAGATCAAGAATTGGAGGATGTGAGGATACAATGGGGTAGATCAGAGATGTGCAAGATATGCAAAAGTTGTCACTTGAAATAGAATTCAATTGAAAGGTATAGGGCACACCTCAATTGTCTAGAGACAATTGGGGAAGAACCCAAGTGGAAATGGAATTTGAAAAGGTTGAGAGAAAACTAGTTGGAACATAGGAGTTCAAAATATTCTACTT
Organism: Lolium rigidum; assembly: GCF_022539505.1. Taxonomy (NCBI): domain Eukaryota; kingdom Viridiplantae; phylum Streptophyta; class Magnoliopsida; order Poales; family Poaceae; genus Lolium; species Lolium rigidum. The sequence continues at coordinate 154,410,375 of NC_061512.1, read as the reverse complement.
GCTTTCTCAAGTAAAGTAGAGTTTTATCAAACTTAAAATAAACAAGAAATGGTATAGATACCATAACAAGCCTTTTTGTAAAAAGGAAAGGAAAATAGAAATAAAAGTTTTCAGAAATCAGTACGTGGCAGAAATGGGATGGAAAACAAAATCCATTTCAGTTCCTTGTTTTCTCTGAAGAAATATTTTGAGAAGCTTTAATAAAACTAGAAGTAGTTTTGTGATCAAAACCAGAGAAGGAAAACAATAGGGTTTTTGAGGAGGAAAACTATTTTAGGGAGGAGTGTTCTCAAGGGTAGATGGTGGCTACAAAATGTACCCATCATTCCACTCTTGGTTTTGTGAAGATAAACTTGGATGAGAACAAAAACAAGAGGTGAAAGAGGAAGAAGTGATCTGGTGCTGGAACATGGGATAGGATACCAGATCAAGTTGAATATATGAGTTGCAAGGATTGACTGAGGCATGCAGGACGTGGAGGTTGAAGAGGATGTTGCATAGATGAGATCCATGCATTGAAGTCAACAATAACAGTGGTGGTTGCTTAGATATCAACTGCCAAAGTCTGGACATTTTAAGCCTGTCAACACAGATGGTCGACATGGCCTCAAAACCAACAAGGATGAGTGGGTATAAGAGAAGGGTGCAAGTTTGGAATCAAGGATGATTTGAGCTAGCTTAAACACAAAGAGGAATTTTAAGTAGGCACACTCATGTTGCCATGAGTAGAAAAGTTTGATGTGAAGAAAAAGGAAAACAACTTTTCCTAAGTCACATAGGTGTTTTATTAGGTGAGTTGCTTGCTTGACCACTAGAGGTGTTGATCTATGAGGCAGCTCAAGACAAAACTCAACAAGCCAATCAAGACAATTCATCTACCAATAGATCAAGGCAATTCATCATAACAAACAGATCAAGGCAATTCATCTTAATTAGTCTAAAGAAAAAGTTTTTGTTCCCCCTAATTTTTGCATTAAGGACAAATAAACAAGGTTGCAAAAGTGGGGCGTTACAGTGACCCTCCTGCAGAAACTGAAACCTATGAAGTAAAGAATATTTACGAGACTCGGAAAACTCGGTACTCTCAAGTTCAGTGTGCCATCCTGTGCAGTCTGAAAGCCGATCTTCAAAAACGTTTTGAGCACCACGATCCTTATGAGTTAGTCAATGAGCTGAAAGCTATCTTTGAAACTCATGCGGTCGTGGAATGCTATGAAGCATCGAAACACTTCTTCAGCTGCATGATGGAAGAAGGCAGCTCCGTTAGTGAGCACATGATCGCCATGACCGGGCATGCGAAGAAACTCAGTGATCTGGGAATTGTGATTCCTAACAGACTGGGGATTAATCGTGTCCTTCAATCACTGTCACCTAGTTACAAGAACTTTGTGATGAACTACAATATGCGTAACATGAACAAAGAGTTACCCGAACTCTTCGCCATGCTGAAATCTGCTGAGATTGAGATCAAGAAAGAGCACCAAGTGTTGATGGTCAACAAGACCACCGAGCTTAAGAAACAGGGCAAGTCTAAGGGAAAATTCAAGAAGGGTGGCAAGAAAGCTGCCACGCCTCCTGTGAAACCTAAGACTGGCCCTAAGCCTGATGATGAGTGCTATTACTGCAAGGAGACGGGATACTGCAAGCGTAATTGCTCCAAGTATTTGGCGGATCTGAAGAGCGGCCTTGTCAAGAAGAAGAAAGAAGGTATATCTGATATACATGTTATAAATATTTATCTCACTGGTTCTCATACTAGTACCTGGGTATTTGATACTGGTTCGGTTGCTCATATTTGTAACTCGAAACAGGAACTAAAGAATAAACGAAGACTACTGAAGGATGAAGTGACGATGCGCGTTGAAAATGGATCCAAAGTCGATGTGATCGCTGTCGGCACACTTCCTCTACATCTACCTTCGGGATTAGTTTTAAGCCTCAATAATTTTTATTTTGTACCCGCGTTGAGCATGAAAATTATATCTGGATCTTGTTTAATGCAAGACGGTTATTCATACAAGTCTGAGAATAATGGTTGTTCTATTTTTATGAATAATATCTTTTATGGTCGAGCACCTGAAAAGAATGGCTTATTTCTGTTAGATCTCGATAGTAGTGATACGCATATACATAACATTGATGCTAAGCGAATTAAATTGAATGATAATTCTACTTATATGTGGCACTGTCGTCTTGGTCATATTGGAGTGAAACGCATGAAGAAACTCCATACCGATGGATTACTTGAATCACTTGACTTTGAGTCACTTGATAGATGCGAAGCATGTCTAATGGGAAAAATGACTAAGACTCCATTTTCCGGTATGATGGAGCGAGCTATCGACTTATTGGAAATCATACATACCGATGTATGCGGACCAATGAGTGTAGCATCGCGCGGTGGTTATCGTTATGTTCTAACCTTCACGGATGATCCGAGTAGATATGGGTATATCTATTTCATGAAACATAAGTCCGAAACTTTCGAGAAGTTTAAGGAATTCCAAAGTGAAGTAGAAAATCAACGTAACAAGAAGATTAAATTTCTACGATCCGATCGTGGAGGTGAATATCTGAGTTATGAGTTTGGCATGCATTTAAAGAAATGCGGAATACTTTCACAATTGACACCGCCGGGAACACCACAACGAAACGGTGTGTCCGAACGTCGTAATCGAACTCTCTTAGATATGGTTCGTTCTATGATGTCTCTTACTGATTTACCTTTATCATTTTGGAGTTATGCATTAAAGACAGCCACATTCACTTTAAATAGAGCACCATCAAAATCCGTTGAAACGACACCGTATGAATTATGGTTTAATAAGAAACCTAAGCTGTCGTTCCTTAAAGTTTGGGGTTGCGAAGCCTATGTAAAGAAGTTACAACCGGACAAGCTAGAACCCAAAGCGGAGAAATGCGTCTTCATAGGATACCCTAAGGAAACTATAGGGTATACTTTCTATCACAGATCCGAAGGCAAAATCTTTGTTGTTAAGAACGGAACCTTTCTTGAGAAAGAATTTCTCACTAAAGAAGTGACTGGAAGAAAAGTAGAACTCGATGAGATTGATGAATCTATACTCGTTGATCAGAGTAGCGCAGTACCGGAAGTTGTACTTGTACCGCCTACACCGGCAACAGAGGAAGCTAATGATAATGATCATGAAACTTCGAACGAGGAAACTACTGAACCTCACAGATCGACAAGGGAACATGCCACTCCTGATTGGTATGATCCTTGTCTAAATGTCATGATTGTGGACAACAATGATGAGGACCCTGCGACATATGAAGAAGCGATGATGAGCCCAGATTCCAACAAATGGCAAGAAGCCATGAAATCCGAAATGGGATCCATGTATGATAACAAAGTATGGACTTTGGTAGACTTACCTGATAGCCGCAAGGCCGTCGAAAATAAATGGATCTTCAAGAGAAAAACAGATGCCGATGGTAATATTACTGTCTATAAAGCTCGACTTGTCGCAAAGGGTTTCCGACCAATTCAAGGGGTTGACTACGATGAGACTTTCTCACCCGTAGCGAAGCTAAAATCTGTGAGGATTTTGTTAGCAATAGCTGCATTTTTCGATTATGAGATTTGGCGTATGGATGTCAAAACGGCGTTCCTTAATGGAGACATTGAGGAAGAGTTGTATATGGTACAACCCAAAGGTTTTGTCGATCCTAAAAATGCTGACAAAGTATGCAAACTTCAGCGTTCAATTTATGGACTGAAGCAAGCATCGAGAAGTTGGAACCGACGCTTTGATAAGGTGATCAAAGACTTCAGGTTTATACAGTGCCATGGAGAGGCCTGTATTTACAAGAAAGTGAGTGGGAGCTCTGTAGCATTCCTGATATTATATGTAGATGACATGTTACTGATTGGGAATGATATAGAACTATTAAGCGAAGGTAAAAGGTTATTTGAATAATAGTTTTTCAATGAAAGACCTTGGTGAAGCATCGTATATATTAGGCATCAAGATTTATAGAGATAGATCAAGACGCCTAATAGGGCTATCACAAAGTACATACTCGGACAAGATTCTAAAGAAGTTTAGAATGGACGAAAGTAAGAAAGGATTTTTACCTATGTTACTGTGCAAGGTCTTGGGTAAGACTCAAGGACCGGCTACTGCAGAAGAAAGAGAAAGGATGAGTCGGATCCCCTATGCCTCGGCGATAGGGCTCTATCATGTATGCCATGCTATGTACTAGACCGGATATAGCACATGCTGTTAGTTTAACCAGCAGATATCAAAGTGATCCAGGAATGGAACACTGGACAGCGGTCAAGAATATCCTGAAGTACTTGAAAAGAACTAAGGATATGTTTCTTTGTTATGGAGGTGACCAAGAGCTCGTTGTAACAAGTTACACCGATGCAAGTTGGAACACCGATCCCGATGACTCTAAGTCATAGTCCGGGTACGTGTTTATATTGAATGGTGCTGCAGATAAGCTGGGCAAGCTCGAGCGAGTGCACGGTGGCGAAGTCTTCAACAGAATCGGAGTACATAGCGGCTTCGGAGGCTTCATCAGAAGCGGTATGGATGAAGAGGTTCATTGTAGAGCTCGGTGTGGTTCCTAGTGCATTGGACCCACTAGTCATCTATTGTGACAACATGGGTGCCATCGCCAATGCACAAGAACCAAGGTCCCACAAAAGGCTGAAGCATATCAAGCTGTGTTATCATTCGATTCGCGAGTACATCGAAGATGGAGAAGTAAAGATTTGCAAAGTACACACTGATCTGAATGTAGCAGATCCGTTGACTAAAGCTCTCCCTAGGGCAAAGCATGACCAACACCAGAATGCCATGGGTGTTAGGTACCTTACAATGTAATCTAGATTATTGACTCTAGTGCAAGTGGGAGATCGTTGGAGATATGCCCAAGAGGCAATAATAAAAGTGGTTATTATATATCTTTATGTTTATGATAAATGTTTATATACCATGCTATAATTGTATTAACCGAAACATTGATACATGTGTTATATGTAAACAACAAAGAGTCCCTAGTATGCCTCTTAACTAGCTTGTTGATTAATTGATGATTAGTTTCATAATCATGAACATTGGATGTTATTAATAACAAGGTTATATCATTCTATGAATGATGTAATGGACACACCCAATTAAGCGTAGCATAAGATCACATCATTAATTTATTTGCTATAAGCTTTCGATACATAGTTACCTAGTCCTTATGACCATGAGATCATGTAAATCACTTATACCGGAAAGGTACTTTGATTACATCAAACGCCACTGCGTAAATGGGTGGTTATAAAGGTGGGATTAAGTATCCCGGAAAGTATGAGTTGAGGCATATGGATCAACAGTGGGATTTGTCCATCCCGATGACGGATAGATATACTCCGGGCCCTCTCGGTGGAATGTCGTCTAATGTCTTGCAAGCATATGAATAAGTTCATAAGAGACCACATACCACGGTACGAGTAAAGAGTACTTGTCGAGAGACGAGGTTGAACAAGGTATAGAGTGATACCGATGATCAAACCTCGGACAAGTAAAATATCGCGTGACAAAGGGAATTGGTATCGTATGTGAATGGTTCATTCGATCACTAAGTCATCGTTGAATATGTGGGAGCCATTATGGATCTCCGGATCCCGCTATTGGTTATTGGTCGGAGAGAGTACTCAACCATGTCCGCATAGTTCACGAACCGTAGGGTGACACACTTAAGGTTTGATGTTGAAATGGTAGAACTTGAATATGGAATGGAGTTCGAAGATTTGTTCGGAGTCCCGGATGAGATCCCGGACATCACGAGGAGTTCCGGAATGGTCCGGAGAATAAGATTCATATATAGGAAGTCATTTTATAAGATTTAAAATGATCCGGAAGGTTCTATGGAAGGTTCTAGAAAGTTCTAGAAAAGTCCGGAAGAAACCACTAAGGAAGGCGGAGTCCCGGAGGGACTCCACCTCCCATGGCCGGCCAACCCTAAGGGAGAGGAGTCCCAATTGGACTCCCCTAAGGGGGCCGGCCACCCCCCACATGGAAGGGGGGAATCCCACCCCAAGTGGGAGTCCCACCTTGGGTAGGTTTCCCTATCACATGGAAGGTTTTGGGTTCGGGTCTTATTCGGAGACTTGTAGTCCAACACTTGGGGCTTCCACCTATATAATGAGGGCCAAGGGGAGGGGGCCGGCCACCCCAACACAACAAGGTGGCCGCACCACCTAGATGGCCGGCGCCCCCCTCTCCCCAAACCCTAGCCGCCCCACTCCTCCTTCTTCCCCGCACGCTTAGCGAAGCTCCGCCAGGATTCTCCACCACCACCGACACCACGCCGTCGTGCTGTCGGATTCAAGAGGAGTTACTACTTCCGCTGCCCGCTGGAACGGGGAGGTGGACGTCGTCTTCATCAACAACCGAACGTGTGACCGAGTACGGAGGTGCTGCCCGTTCGTGGCGCCGTGATCAAGATCTTCTACGCGCTTTTGCAAGCGGCAAGTGAACGTCTACCGCAGCAACAAGAGCCTCATCTTGTAGGCTTTGGAATCTCTTCAAGGGTGAGACTCGATAATCCCCTTGTTGCTACCGTCTTCTAGATTGCATCTTGGCTTGGATTGCGTGTTCGCGGTAGGAAATTTTTTGTTTTCTATGCAACGTATCCCTACATTTTTTGCACGATCTTTGGTGCTACGTGACAGGTGCAGGGAAGCGACGTCGACAGCGACGACGAGTCCTTCCACACCAAGACTCGTCACGTCCTCAGGAGGCTGCAGTCCGGCCATTACGATGGCCCCTTTGCTCGAGGCATTTACAAGTGCCCCTTCTGCAACAGAAGCTCCGCGCCACCGACTTCAACTGCCTGGTGAACCATGCTGAATCCATTGGCAGATGCGGCGCTAGAGTTGGAACGACGGTGAACGTGCATGCATTCATGGCCAAACACAAAGCACTTGGGATTCACCTCCGCAACCTCCAAGCGAGTCACAGGCGCAACTCCGGAGGCGTTGAACATGCCTACCGCACTCTTCGTATGTGACTCGCTCTATCTGTAGAGCAGCTTAAATTCATGTAAAATGTAGCTTATGTTGTAGGGTTCTATCGGTACTACTATTGGATCTGTCGTGAATATATCTATGCTATGTTGGCTGCTGTATGTAGCTTATCCTATATTTTTTCTGGATTTGTGCCCTAGATTTCCTACCTGATTGGGTAAAAACGAAGGCATAAAGAAATGAATGTCGTTAAAAAACAGAAGGAGAAGCTGCTCTAGATTTGCTACCAATGTGGGCTATCTAATATGAATGAGATCGAGCGAGAGAGAGGAAAAAGGTACATTGAAAACTGCTAATCTGGGCGAAAGAGACAGAAACCACTCGTGCCCACGTCCCGGACCCACACGGCTCCACACGCTACGGCCCCACACGCTACGGCCCCACACGCTACGGCCGCACACGCTACAACCACACAAACATGGTCTCGTCCTGTCCCACGCGGTTCTTTCCTACCAGCCCCACACGACGCGGCCCCACAAACGACACGACCCCACTCGTCAGCACGGAATGGCCAACTTAACGGATCCCTTCCGTCCGAGCTCCTTCTGCGGGTTTCAGACAAGGTCTTGGGGAAAACTGAGGAAAAACTAAGGAGCTGGGGAAAACTGAGCACAACTAAGGACCCGAGGGAACGAAAATAGAAATCCCTAAATTCTATGGCTCAGATCTGTTGATAGAAAGATGGAAAGAAAATAAAAGAAATAGGGGGGCCTACGTGGCGCTGAGATGGCGCTGACAAGGCACGGACGTGGCGATGACGTGGTTGGGACGATGGTGTGGTCGACGGTGGCGGCTCGTGTGGTGATCGGCGGTGGCGTTTCCGGCGTCCTCTGGCTCGGCCGAGGAGCGGACGACGTGAGGCGCCCGACGGCGGTTCAGCAGGTGGTCGGGCATCGCCTCAGGGGAGCTCTGACGGCAGCGAGAGGCGGACGGAGGCGGCGGCTCCGGCGAGGAATCTGCGTGGCTTGGCAGCGTGTTGGCAGACGAGAGGGAGGGGGAATGAGAGGGGGCGTGCGGCCTTTGTAGGGGAGTGTGGAGGGGGCGAGGTGGGGGGAACATGGCCGGGGTGGGCGGTGGTGCGGGAGGGAGTGGGGTGGAGGTTGGGAATGACTGACGGGTGGGGCCCGTTGTCACGGGAGGAGAGAGGAGAGGGGGCACGGGGCTAGGCTGGTTCTGCTGGGCTGGCTCGGCCCAGTTGGGCTGCTGCCCCTTTTTTTGTTTCTTTTCTTTTTTACTTTTTCAGTTTTATTTTTATTTGCAAAGCCTTTTGGCACCAAAACAATTCAGAAAAATACAAATAAAATATCTGCGAATTCCTTGTGAAAAGGACTTCAACATGGAGCCACTTCTAAAACAAAATAACATTTTTGGAAAATCCAAAAGTGGCATATATGCCTATTTGGCTATTAGTGTCATTTTTAGGGTTTGGGGTTTAAAAATAAAGTTTGATTTTTTCCCTAATATGCAATCATGTCGTGATACATTATGAATACAATGCATGATGTTTGGAAATTTTAAAATGTGGGATGTTGCAAGTCTAGTAGAAGCTTACTAGGGACACAATGTTGTCTACAAACAACACAAGTATTAATGTTTTTGCTTATCACAATTCTAGCATGGAGGAAAAACATTTATCATGAACAAGGAAATATGATAATAACTATATTGCTCTTGCTGCTAGGGCATATTTCCAAGATGGAGCACAGTAGGAAAAACACCATTCATTCAAATGAACTGAAGAAATAAAGAATTTACATATGAACCATCGATAAGAAATATGTATCGAAAATTTATAGTTAAGAGCATATCAACTTATCATGCTCTTCCAAGAGAATTTTGCTTTTGAAGATCGTTTCCCCGTTAATGGGTGAATCTATGCACGGGCCCTAACAAAGTCCTTTGTGGTCCCTTGTTTCAAGTATGCTAAATATTCTCAAGGGATTGGTCTAAGGAACAGGGCTTTCTTGGTTGCTCAATGATTCCTGCAAGTTGAAGGCATTGATTATGGGGAGACCTTTGCTCTTGTGGCTCGTCTTGAGTCGATCGGCATCCTTCTTGCATATGCTATTCACCATAATTTCAAACTTCAACAAGTGGAAGTTTAAAGTGCTTTCTTGTATGGTCCATTAAATGATATTGTATATGTGAACCAACCCCTGGGGTTCGAAGACTCCGACCATTCGGACCATGTCTACAAACTCAATAAGGCGATCAGTGACCTTAAACAATCCCCACGTGCATGGTATGAGCACCTTAGGTAGAAACTAGTAGATCGTGGCTTCAAGGTTGGGCAAATCAACCCCTCCCGTTTTACTAAGAAGGTTAACAAGGATCTTTTCATATGCCAACTGTATGTGAAATATATAATATTTGGATCCACTAAGAAAGATTTTAATGAACAATTTGTGAAGCTAATAACCGATAAGTTTGAGATGTCTATGATGGGTGAGTTGATGTTATTTCTAGGTTTTCAGATCAAGCAATTGAATACAGAGAATTTCATCAACCAAGCAAAATGTATTCAAGACATGATCACTAATTTTCATCTTGCACTTGATCCTCTTGGTAAACCTGTGAACCAATAGGTATACCATTCCATGATCGGTTTGTCTACTTTACCTTTGTACATCTTGACCTGATATTATGTTGAGTGTAGATGCTTGCGCAAGATACCAAGCTTCCCCAAAAGATATTCATAGTCTCGCTGTGAAAAGGATGTTTCGATATTTGATGGATACCCCAAATTATGGTGTTTGGTACTCGAAAGTCTCTCTCATTTAGTTATATGGATTCCGATTGAGCAGGAGACAAAGAATGATAGGAAATCAACCTCCGGGGCTGTACACTTTCATGGTAGGTCATTGTTGTGTTGTTCATCATAGCAGGAGAATTGTGTCTCCATTTATACCGCCGAAGCCAAGTATGTTCATTCCACAAGATGTTGCACTCAATTGCTATGGATGAGGGCAAACTTTAAGTGATTACTTTGTTTTTATAGATAAAGTACCTCTTTTGTGTGACAATGGGAGTTCAATCAATATCGTTTACAATCCGGTGCAACATGCGAAGACGAATCATATTGAGATCCGCCACCACTTCACTAGGGAACATGTCACATGCGGGGATATTGAGCTTGCATATGTTGGAACCAAGGATCAACTCGCGGACATTTTCACGAAGTGACTTGATGAAGAAATCGTTCAAGCTTCAAGCTTAGGTTGAGTATCCTTGTGCCTACACATGTGTCTGATGACGCTGGGACTCCAAGTGCAGAGTGTTGTGTCACCATAGTATTTTTCCCACAAGGGTAACTCAAGGGTTTCTATCGAACTCTCGGGAAATTGAGCAAAGAGTGTTCTCTTCTCTCTTCTTATAGCAATCCTGCAAAGTAAAATAAAGCCTTGTGTCCCCAACCCTCGGTCATTACCCTAATGGGTACTAGGTTGTTGCACCAGTTTGGGCCGCTTGAAAGGCTTCAATATGTCATCTCCTCACAACCCACATGAGAAGGATACCCAATAGCCGTTTCCAGGGGATGCTTTTTAATCTACCGAATTTTCTCTTTGGTGAAAAATACTACTCCATTGATCAACAAGTATTGATAATTCTGGGTTATCGATCTGGTTGGTTGGGTGGTTGGTATTTGTTTGTCCCTACCGTAAAAGTCCTCTCAGTATAAGTTGTCAACGATTGATCTCTCAGTCGCTGCAAGAATACTAGCATCTTATTCCTTACGGTTTTTTGGATGACGGTTCTTCAAGGAGGAAACTGGCAGCACACCATGGATCAACGGCGGCAGGATATTCGGCGGCGGTGGTGGTGGTGGCGGAGGCGGCGGGTTAAGGAGCGGTAGCGGCAACACAAACGGTATCAACGACGCCAACAACGGCTGTGGGGCGAGCGGTTGCAGAATGGGCGGTGGAGATGGGGTGGGGAATACCAGCGGGATAAGGAACAATAGCTGGATCAATGTCGTGTACATAGAATCCATGGAGAATTTACCACTCTCATGTAGATTCCAAAAGAAACTCGTCAGCCCTGCATTAATTGGACCAAAGCCAGACATTGTAGCAAAGCATTCCATGATGCTAGTCAGCGACCAACAAGATCTCTTCTAAACGTCACATTCGGTGGTGAAGTTTTAAACACCTTAGAGCATCTCTAGCAGAGCCCGTAAACACGTGAACTAAAAAAACGAGTTCAGTTCACAACGGACTGGAAAAACGTTGTCATATATTAGAAACCATAAAAGTGGAGCTGAAAAACGGAATTCGAAATGGCGCGGGTAAATTAGGCGATGATCATAGTTCGAGATAAATTTGATGCTCCGATTGAACATCAAAACTTACATAGTTCGACAAATTAAAGCTAAAGTAGTAATACACCGGCTAGCGCTAGTTAGATAAGAAAAATGCGGCCTAAAATAGTGGCCTATGCGCGCGGCGGTCCCGGTGGTGGCGCAGCGTGTCGGCGGCAGACGGCGCCGACGTTGTCGTGGAGGAGCTTCACGCGTTGTCGGCGTCAAGCTCGACTATTTCGAGCTTCTAGCGGCGGACGCAGGCCTCCCGGCGGGCCGTCTCGTATTCTCGGACCTGGCGAACGGCGTCCGCCTCCTCCCGGCGGAAGCGAGCGCAGGCCTCCGCCTCGCTGACGGCCTTGGTTGCACGAGGATGGCCTCCTCCTCGTTGCTGTCGTGGACGTAGTCGCCGGCGGAGATCATGGGCGACCGCGCGGGGACGAGGTCCTCGTCCTCGTTGCTGTCTGCGACGGGGAGCCACGGTGCGCGGCTTGACTGGCCGGACAATGAGCCTTCGCCGGCGTTGCCGTACCTAGCGAGCTTCCCTGGGGGCGTGAGCCCCCAGTTCGTCCACCGGCGGGCGCTGCGCTTGCGCGCGCACTCCGATCGGTTCCATTTCGCCGCTCCACCTCGGTGCGGAACACGGGCGGAGGCGGCGGTGAGTCGCCGCCACCCAATCCGGCGCCACGGCCTTCGGAGCCTCCACGGGACGCCATCGCGCCGACGTGGGGGTGGATCGGTGCTTGGGCTCTGCTGGATTGCTCGCCGGAAAAGGGGCTTGGTGGCGAAGGGAGTGGAAAGGCGGAGGGGAGTAGGGTTTGCGAACCGAACTCCCCTCCGCGAACCCTTTTAATACGGGGCGATCGATCAATTTCTCGGGGGCCCGAACTTGTTATACGGGCCAGGCCGCGAGTTCGGGCTCCGTTCTGGCCCAGTTTCGGCCCGAACCCCTATTCTCGCCGGAATTTTACGGTTTCGGCCACGAGTTCGGGCTCTGCTAGAGATGCTCTTAGCGGCCGTTTCTCTTTCGTGACTATACCTGGCCATGGGCAGCCCGGCCTGGCCCGGCTCAAAATTCCCGGGCTAAGCCCGACCCGACCATGCCTCTTGTAACATCCCAAGTTTTCAATTCAATAAAGACAAAGAAATCTATTACTCAAAATTTGGAACTAACAAAAAAATTCTTTACATATAGTGCTATGCATAAGTGTTCATGCATTCTTGTATGCCATTTGCCATGATGAGTGTTGATGTGTTATTATAATGTGCTTAAACCCTAGTACATGATCATAGCACCCCAATTAGAGAGAAATAAGAAAATAGAAAAATACCATTTTCACTCACATCCACTTTGGCCAATTTTGCAAATCATCAACCAAGGCCCCATTGCTTGTGCCATTGCTTGTGAAACACTAATATATCAATAACAAACACTTTTGCATCAAAGAAACACAATTCAAATCAAAGGAAATATCAAAATCCAATCACATATGATAATGGTCAAATTTGGATTTCTTATCATCATGCCCACTTTGAGCCCCTAGTTTGAGAGATTCTTAAACTAAACCTTGCCAACTCTTTCCACCTCATCCAAGACCATATCAAGAGGAACATTTCTTGTGTTGACCACCATGGTTGACTCTGCCTAGTTTGACCAGTATAAAGGTGACAAGTGGCAACATTGAATCAAAAAGAAGATCACCTCAAATTTGAAACTTTGCAAACCAGCACCATTTTGCACACCACCACCACCATTCTACTCCAAATAATATTCAAATCAACTCCACCAAAAAGATTTGAAAAATTCAAACATTTCCTTCATGCGGCCATTTCAGCGAGCACTTGGCAGGCACAATTCTGGTTTGCACATACACTCTATTATCCATCAGATTTTTGACTAAACCTCTTTTGATCTTTGTTGATCATTGCTCCTCTACCTCCCCTGCATCACTGCCAGTACTTGCTCTTGGTGATCAAAGCCTGGAGAGACCCCTTTCATCACCATGCCGTGCACCATGCCGACCAGCATGCCACCCATCTCTCTGCTCCTCCTCTCTCACTTTAACCTTGCCCAGTACACTCCCCTGGCATCACTAATGAGCTCCATGCACGGCCCTGGCTCGCGCGAGGCTGGCATTGGCCAGGCCAGCACGTGCCCAGAACGCCCAGAACAATGCCAGCTCGCGGTGAGCGCGCACTGGACGCGCCAGAGCATGGGCTCGACCCATCGCCTCCGTCCTCCCCTAACTCTCCGTCGCAGCCTAGCGCATCACCACCTCTCCAGCTAGCGCGTAGACACGCTCAAGCACCTGTGTGTGCGCCATCGCCGTCGTCCTCCTCAAATCTTTGCCGCCGCATACTGAGACAGACGCGACATGATCTCGAGCGATCACCTCACCTTTTCTTTGCGCCAGCTAGTCGTTGAGCATCGCCATGATGCCGCCTACACCACGCCGTCCTCGCCTTGGACCTTCGTGTACTGGAACCGCCGCGCCATGCTCGACCTCCACGGGCACCTGCCAGTCACCTCCCCCTCTATAAATTGAGCACTCCCGCACCCCAACTCTTCACACTCACCGCTTCTCCTCCCATCTCTGCTTCTCCTCGACCAATCTATTAGTCACCACCTCGCCGGGGCAGCACCAATTTGGAGCCGGAGCCCGCCAGTACCCGGAGATCATCGCCGTCGATTGGAGCTTCCCCACGCCACGCCGCCAGTACCAGTCGACTCCCCATCCTCGCCAACGTCGCCGCGCACCTCGTCGTCAACCGTCGGAGCCCCGGTAGGCTCTCCGACCCCCTAGGCTCGCCGCTAGTGCGTCGGGATCTCGTCGGAGACGACGATGATCCACGGCCGCACGATGATCTTCTAATCCTACGCCCCAGATTTTCCATACCGTTTCGCGTGTTAACAGCCGCGGACAGGTGGAGCCCACCCTGTCAGCAGCCCACGCGTGAGAACCACGCTGCTGGGCTGGCCCAACTTGTTTTTCCCCCTTTCGGCCCATTTTCCTTTCCCGCCAGAGCCTGATACGTCTCAAACGTATCTATAATTTCTTATGTTCCATGCTAGTTTTATGACAATACTCACATGTTTTATATACACTTTATATCATTTTGATGCATTTTTCGGCACTAACCTATTAACAAGATGCCGAAGCGCTAGTTCCTGTTTTCTGCTGTTTTTGGTTTCAGAAATCTTACACAGGAAATATTCTCGGAATTGGACGAAACAAAAGCCCACGGTCTTATTTTGCACTGAGCCTTCCAGAACACCGAAGAAGAGACCGAGAGGGGACAAGGTGGCCCCACACCCTAGGGCGGCACGGCCTGGAGGGGGGCGCCCCGGCTTGTGGGGTGGGCCCCTCGGCTGCCTCCCGACTCTGCCCCTTCGCCTATTTATTCTCTCCATGGCGAAAACCCTATTACCGAGAGCCACGATACGAGAAAAGTTCCAGAGACGCCGCCGCCGCCAATCCCATCTCGGGGGATTCGGGAGATCGCCTCCGGCACCCTGCCGGAGAGGGGAATCATCACCGGAGGACTCTACATCATCATGCCCGCCTCCGGATTGATGCGTGAGTAGTTCATCCTAGGACTATGGGTCCATAGCAGTAGCTAGATGGTTGTCTTCTCCTCTTGTGCTATCATGTTTAGATCTTGTGAGCTGCCTATCATGATCAAGATCGTCTATTTGTAATGCTACATGTTGTGTTTGTTGGGATCCGATGAATATGGAATACTATGTCAAGTTGATTAATTGATCTATCATATATGTGTTGTTTATGATCTTGCATGCTCTCCGTTGCTAGTAGAGGCTCTGGCCAAGTTGATACTTGTGACTCCAAGAGGGAGTATTTATGCTCGATAGTGGGTTCATGCCTCCATTGAATGCAGGACGATGATGAGAATGTTCTAAGGTTGTGGATGTCTTGTTGCCACTAGGGATAAAACATCAATGCTTTGTCTAAGGATATTTGTGTTGATTACATTACGCACCATACTTAATGCAATTGTCCGTTGTTTGCAACTTAATACTGGAAGGGGTGCGGATGCTAACCCGAAGGTGGACTTTTTAGGCATAGATGCATGTCTGGATAGCGGTCTATGTACTTTGTCGTAATGCCCTAAGTAAAACTCATAATAGTCATCATGATATGTATGTGCATTGTTATGCCCTCTCTATTTGTCAATTGCCCAACTGTAATTTGTTCACCCAACATGCTATTTATCTTCTTGGAGAGACACCACTAGTGAACTGTGGACCCCGGTCCTTTCTTTTACATCTGAAATACAATCTACTGCAAACTCTGTTCTCTGCTGTTCTTTGCAAACAAACATAATTCTCCACACCATACGTTTAATCCTTTGTTTACAGCAAGCCGGTGAGATTGACAACCTCACAGTTAAGTTGGGGCAAAGTACTATGATTGTGTTGTGCAGGTTCCACGTTGGCGCCGGAATCCCTGGTGTTACGCCGCACTACACTCCTTCACCAACACCTTCACGTGGCCTTCATCTCCTACTGGTTCGATAACCTTGGTTTCTTACTGAGGGAAAACTTGCTGTTGTACGCATCACACCTTCCTCTTGGGGTTCCCAACGGACGTGTGCTTCACGCGTATCAGAGCCCAGCGATTCAAATTTGAATTTAGGAATTGTTTGAATTGCTTGCAGATGCTTTGGTAAAACTTAAATAGTTTCAAATCGGCTGAACCAAATCTTGTGAGTTTTATATATTTGGAAAGCCTATGAAATTATCTAAACAACCCCACTGGTCTCACCCTCAGATTCAGTGTAGAATTCAAAAAGTAAAAATAACAAGGCAGGGCCTTTTCAAACTTCAAACTTTATTTAAAATTCAACCATAATTGATTTTGAGTTGATTCCAACTCTCATAAATCACATATGATGTACTCTAATTGTTTAGGCAAAAAGATAGCATAGTTGTTTGCATGATCATGGACTAGAGCAAAATAATTGATATGGAGCCATTTCTAGTCCATTTAAATCATCTAAATTAAATTGTTTAAAATGGTATGAGAGCTACTCTCTCATTTAAATATTGATCCTAAGTAATTCAATAAGAGGTAATAACCTTAGTCTAATGAACCTCATATTTTATTACTTAGTGATATTAAATCATTACCATGCTATTATTAAAATGCATGAGGTGTAGCACCTCATTTAAGTCATACTCCCAAATAATAGATAGGAAGTGTTGACCTTGGTCAACATATATCCATACCTTAGTATTATTTCAGGAGATTAAATCTTAATAAGATTCAATGAGAGGAAATTATTTTTCTCCAAAGAATTAAATAGAAAACCAAATCAATAATTGTAATGAGAGGAAATTATTTTTCTTTAAAAGAAAACAAAGTCAATCACCATGCTATAAATGATGTGATGCTAGAATAAGCTTGTGTGAACCTTTGGTGTGTTTAGTCTAGCATGTAAGTTTTGTTTGGTGATTGTATACCTCGTATTCGTGTATAGACGCTAGTACCGAGGAGTATCAGGAGGAGGAGGGCTACTCTCAGGAGGAGGAAGAGAACTTTGATCACTACCCCACTCAAGGAAAGCTAATATTCTTGCAAACCACCCTAATGCAAATCTCTACAAGAGCAAGGCACCATCATCATTTACTTTATGTCTAATCAACCTATCCCATGTTTTTACCTTGCAATTATTTTGCTTATTGTATTTCAAAGTTTATTTTTGATTTATGATTCACTTGGTCTAGAGTAGAACAAGAGCATCAAAGCTAGCATAGAGCAAATCAAAGCTAGATAGCACCCCTCATGACTAGTTGCTATTGCTAACTAAATAAAATTGACTACTCTAGATGGGAACATGTGAAATGAAATGACTTTGAAAGATTTTGAAGGTGGATGTGACATGAATGACTTGGTGAATTTTGATGAAAACTGATGATTGGGTTCGGATGTGATACCCTTCCAATTACACAAGTACCCCCACAATACCTGATTATGGGTAGGGCTTAACTAGAAGTTTGTGTATCTTAGTATGGGTTCCCTCTTAACAAGCATCATAGGGTTTATGCCGAGGCTGCCTCCGTTACAAGTGAAATGATGTGAATATGAGGTGAATGTCAGACCCAGCCCTGTGCAGTTCCTGGGTTGACGCTTTGTCTTCACTGGGAGGCCAAGCTCATGGGGAGAGGTGCCTATACTAGGGTATATAAGTGAAAGGTTATGGTTGATGATCCACGTACTGAGTTACGATGATTCGGGGTTATCCTCGACGGATGTAAGCAAAAGTTGTGGCACAAGAGTACAACCTCTGCAGAGTGTTACACTATTCGAATAGCCGCGTCCGCGGTCATGGACAGTTGGAAAGGCCATACTGTTCCGTCATCAGAATTTTTCCAAAATATGAATGGTGACTTGTGACTTGAATTTGAAAGGTGACTTGACTTGAATCACAACTGAGTTGTGGGAATGACACTAATGTTCCCACTTGAGTTAGTTAGTTAAAATGAGGAGTCTTTAATTACTAAATGTTTATGAACTAAACTTGGCTTTATGCAAATAAACCTAGAGATTAGCACCCCTTACTAAAACTGCTAAGCACTTACATTAGTATTAGTTTGCGAGTACTTTAAAGTACTCATGGATGTGTCCCTGGCTATTCATATGCAAGACTATGAAGAGGAGCATTCGTATCAAGACGACGGACAACAGGACGTCTACGATAACTAGGAGCATCTTCTAATGTCAAGCGTTGCCTGTGGAATAGATAGTCCACTACTACTTCGCTTCCGCTACGTATTGTGTTGTTGGTCAATAGATCAACCATTTGTGTAATATGGGATCATGTGATCTATTGTTGTAAGACGATTATGTGTTGTAATAAATTATGACTCTATGATATTCAACTGTTATGTCTCACAAAAACAATCTTCCTGGGATTGCGCTGTATGACATAATAGGCATCTGGACTTAAAAATCTGGGTGTTGACAAGTTGGTATCAGAGCCATTGTTTGATCTTAGGAGACCCTAGTTAGAATGGACGTCTAAAAAACTTAGTTCAAATTCAATGAAGTAAATAGTTACGAAAACCTATTCACACTCTTGCCTTTGAGATCTTTTCAAAACAATAAATTCATGCTCTTCCTTATAAGTTACCTAAAATTTTGAACACTTGCACTTCTCTAACTTGCTCACCTAATTCGTCTACAGATGGAGCAGTTCACCCAGACCGAGGTTTACCAGCTAGGAAATGGCGGGGACATGATCTTCGAGAGGGACCTCCATGCCCTATCGAAGTTCCTTGGACGCCCGCCTCCGGAGTTCTTCGGGGGTCAAGTCAACGATCAGCCCGGAGGACAGCTGCAGTGGGTCATCATGGCCGACCTCCGAGGGAATCTTGAGTCTCCCATGTTCGAAAGGATCCAGTTCTCCCCCAGGGAGAATAACTGGGCGGACGGACTCGCTCGTGCTCTTCAAGAAGCACTTGCCCGTCTGTGCGGGCAGAACGCGATGGCCATCCAAGGGGAATGCTTTGCTCACCTGGCAAGGCACAACTCCCTTGGAGTACCCATGAACCTGCCGTTCCACCCCGAGCTGAGGCATCATGTGGACCACCTCGACTTCATGCTATGCGAGACTTGCATGGAGCTGGACAACTCCCGCGCCTACGCCAACCACACCTACCTCCAACTGGCTCAACATGCCGAGACCATCAAGGTCATCGCCAAGGAGCGCAGGACTCTTCGCCGCCTGAACGCGAAGAAGGACTACACCATCGCTCGCCTCCGAGCAAAGATAGCCTCACTGAAGGAGACTGTCGAAGCCCAGGCAGAACAACTCCAGGACCTGGAGGGAGAAGGCGAAGGAGAAGACATCCAGGGAGATGGATACTCCTATGTGAGCAATGATGATGACTACGAAGAAGAGGAAGACGAAGACCTGGCCTTCCACCCCTATGTGGATGGCTATGAGCACCTGGAAGCCGGGATGGATAATACCTTCCCGATCAATGTTGATGAAGAGTAGTTTCACATGAGCACTTGAGTAGGCGTGAGATGTATCGGTCCCTTGTATCGTAGAACGGTGAAATGGTTCTTCAAACCATCCGGTGTGTTAGTTTGTAATGTGTGCTCCTTGAATGAATAAAAGTGTGTTTAATTCCAACCTGTCAAGAACTCAAGTTTTAAACTTTGTGAACTTTACCCAAAATAAGCCATAGAAATTTCCCCCTCGTCTCCTGATCTATCTCAATGTTCAGATGGCACCTCCAACTCGCAGCACCAATCAGGATGCAATGATGCAGATGTTGCAGATGATGATGGCAGATAGAGAGGCTGAAAGAGCTGAAAGGCAAGCCAATATCGCTGCACTGCAACAGATCGCTCAGAATAACCAAGGCCAGGGAAACCATGATCACCCGGGCTCCAAGCTGAAGAACTTCCAGAACACTAACCCACCGGTGTTCAGCAAGACTAAAGAGCCCCTTGATGCTGATGATTGGCTCCAAACCATGGAGAACAATCTTGAAGTTGCCGGAGTGGAAGCCAATGAGAAGGTGCTGTTTGCCACCCACTACTTGGCAGGACCTGCACGAGCCTGGTGGACGAGTGCTCGTGCATTGAATGCGGGGCAAATGATGACTTGGGCAGATTTCAAGCTCAAGTTCAGCAAGTATCACGTGCCCCCGGGTCTGATCAAGAAAATGAGGGACGAGTTCAGGGAACTCAAGCAGGGCAGACTGCCCGTGGTAGAATACCGTGACAGATTCCTCAGTCTGTCAAGGTACGCCCCGGATGAGACGGACACCACCGAGAAGAGAAAGGAGAGATTCCTGAATGGACTGCACGATGAGATGCAGACTGTGCTGGTCAACATTCCTTTTGCTGACCTTGAAGCCCTGGTTGACTCAGCCATCCAGATGGAGGGAAAACTCAACCAAGCCAACGAGAACCGCAAACGCCGCATGATGCACCAGAGTGGGCCCAGCAATACCCCAAAGGTATCGCCCGAGCTCAAGCGGAGGGTTTTCCCCAAGAAACAACAAGCCACCGATGCAGATGCCATGTCCGGGTTTTCAGAACCGGAGTGGAGGAAACCCTAGGCCAGGAGGCCACAACAACAACAACAACAACAACAACAACCCCCACCATGTCAACACCAACCACTTCAATCGCGCCCCAATGAGAGCCCCCAACAACAACAACTCCAACACTGCTCCAAGGACTGGGAGCAACGCTGTTCCCATCACCCCCAAGGACAAGACCACCATCACTTGTTATGAGTGTGGAGTGGTGGGTCACTACTCTAATGAGTGCCCCAAAAGGCTCGCCAAGACTGCCACCAACACCGCTGCACCTGCTCAGCAGCAACGCCGTGTCTCCACCGGCAGAAAGTTCACCCCCAACAACCCGAACGACCGCAGCGGCCGCCTCTTTCACATGAGTGCGGAAGAAGCCCAGGAAGCCCCAGATGTCGTGCTGGGTATGTTCTCTGTTAACTCAATACCTGCAAGAGTGTTGTTTGATTCTGGAGCATCGCATTCGTTTGTTAATGAAGATTTTGCATGCACTAGTAAGATTCAACCCATCAGTTTGAAGCATGTCATGATAGTTCAAATACCTGGTTCAACAACTAAAGCTAGAAAAAATTGCAAAGATGTGCCTATCAGAATTCATGAAATAGATTTTTATGCAAATTTGATTATTCTGGGAACAAAAGGTTTGGAAGTAGTACTGGGTATGGATTGGATGTCGAAACATCATGGACTGATTGATTGTGCCAAGAAGGCCATCACCATGACTAGTAGCACCGGAGTGTTAGTAGAACATGTGTCTGAAAGGCTGCCCAGAAAATTCACCTGCAACCAGAGTTTAGCCAAGCCCACCTTGGACCAAATCAGGGTCGTTTGTCGATACCCCGATGTGTTTCCTGATGATCTACCCGGTACGCCCCCAGATCGGGATATCGAGTTTATCATTGAGTTAATCCCTGGAACAGGACCTATAGCCCAGAGAGCCTATAGTATGAACCCGGCAGAGTTAGTGGAACTGAAGAAGCAATTGGATGATATGTTGTTCAAAGGTCTGATTCGACCAAGTGCGTCGCCTTGGAGATCCCAAGTTTTGTTTGTGGATAAGAAGGACGGTGCCACTCGTTTATGTACGGATTACCGTAAGCTTAACGATGTCACCATCAAGAACAAGTATCCCTTGCCAAAGGTAGAAGACCCGTTTGACCAGCTGACTGGTGCCAAAGTGTTCTCTAAGATTGATCTTAGGACTGGTTACCATCAACTGAAGATTCGTGCCACCGATATCCCCAAAACTGCCTTCACCACCAGATATGGATTGTATGAGTACAATGTCATGTCATTTGGATTGACCAATGCCCCCGCTTACTTCATGAATCTCATGAATAAGATCTTTATGAACTTCCTGGATAACTTTGTCGTTGTATTCATCGATGACATCCTTATCTACTCCAAATCCGAAGAAGAACATGAACATCATTTGGAAGTGGTCCTAGATACCCTTCAGGAGCATCAGTTGTACGCCAAGTTCAGCAAATGTGAGTTTTGGTTGAAGGAAGTAGGATTACTGGGACATATCTTGTCTGCAGGAGGAATTGCAGTTGACCCCTCCAAAATCAAGACCGTGGAAGAATGGAAAGCTCCAACCACTCAGACTGAAGTCCGTGCGTTTCTTGGATTGGTGGGATATTACCGCAGATTTGTTGAAGGGTTCTCGAGCATAGCAAGACCAATGACTCAATTGTTGAAGAAGGACAAGAAGTTTGAATGGACTGATAAATGTGAAGAAAGTTTCCAACAGCTCAAGAGCAGATTGACCTCAGCCCCAATTTTGATCATGTCGGACATCACAAAGTCGTTTGACGTCTACTGTGATGCCTCCAAGATTGGTCTTGGATGTGTGTTGCTGCAAGAAGGCAAAGTGATATCATATCTGTCAAGGCAACTGAAGCAACACGAGCAGAATTATCCAACCCATGACCTAGAGCTTGCAGCAGTTGTGTTAGCCTTGAAAGTTTGGCGCCATTACCTCATGGGTAATCGATGCGAGATCTATTCGGATCACAAGAGCCTGAAATATATTTTCACTCAGAAGGAGCTGAATATGAGGCAGAGAAGATGGATAGAGCTAATCAAGGATTATGATATCGAAATTCACTATCACCCCGGTAAGGCCAATGTGGTAGCAGATGCCCTGAGTAGACTACCGTGTCAGTTGAACTCCATGATCGCCGAAGAGCAACCTAGTTTGCATCAAGAATTTGAGCAGTTTAGACTGGAGCTAGTTAGTGAAGGATTCCTAGCAAGCATTGAACTCCAACCTACCTTGATTAGTCAGATAAAGGAAGCCCAGAAGGGAAATGCTAGTATTGAAGGAATCAAGAGCCAAATAGCTGCAGGAAAGGCACCGGGATTCACCGAAGATGAAGGAGTGCTTTGGTACAACGGACGCCTATGTGTGCCGACAGATTCAGAGTTGAAGCAAGTTATCCTGAAGGAATCCCATGACACCCTTTACTCCATTCATCCCGGAGGAACCAAGATGTACCAAGATTTGAAGGAACAATTCTGGTGGCATGGAATGAAGAGAGAGATTGGAAGCTACATCGCCAAGTGTGATATCTGTCAACGAGTCAAAGCAAAACATCAACGACCCGCAGGATTGCTGCAACCACTGCAGATTCCCGAATGGAAGTGGGATTCTGTAGGAATGGACTTCATCACCGGATTGCCCAAATCTAGTAAAGGAAATGATTCTATTTGGGTAGTGGTCGACAGATTGACCAAGGTAGCCCATTTCATCCCCGTCAAGGCCACCTATCAAGGACCCAGACTCGCCGAGTTATATATCTCACGGATAGTCAGCCTGCACGGAACCCTGAAGTCAATAGTATCCGATAGAGGATCCCAATTCACCTCAAGATTCTGGCAGAAAGTACATGAAGCACTAGGAACCCGGCTGAATTTCAGCACCGCCTATCACCCGCAGACTGATGGACAGACTGAACGAGTCAATCAAATACTGGAAGATATGTTGAGAGCATGTGTGCTTGAGTATGGATCCAAGTGGGAAGACTGCCTGCCTTACGCAGAATTCTCGTACAACAACAGTTATCAAGCCAGTTTGCAAATGGCCCCCTTCGAAGCCTTGTACTGAAGGAAGTGCCGTACCCCTCTTAATTGGTCGGAAGTCGGAGGAAGCCAAGTCTTTGGACCAGATATTCTCCGCGAAGCTGAAGAGAAGGTGCACAAGATCCGCGAATACCTCAAGACAGCTCAATCAAGACAGAAGAGCTACGCTGACAAAAGACGCCGAGAGATGACCTTCGAGATCGGAGATTTTGTGTATCTCAAAGTATCCCCCTTAAAGGAATGCAGAGATTCCAACTTAGAGGAAAGCTTGCACCCCGATATGTTGGACCCTTCAAAGTCTTGAGTCGCCGGGGAGAGGTATCTTATCAGCTGGAACTACCTGAAGAAATGTCAGCGGTACACAATGTGTTTCACATCTCCTTACTCTGGAAATGCTTGGAAGTGCCGGAGAAGACCGAGGTTTTCAAGAACATCGATCACCGAGCTGTGGATATCAACTCAGACTTGACCTATCGCGAAGTACCTATTCGCATCTTGGAAGAAGCATTCAGAACCACCCGCACCAGGAGTATTAAGTTTCTGAAGATCCAATGGAGTAACCATACCGAAGAAGAAGCCACTTGGGAGCGAGAAGACTTCATGAGGACTGAATACCTAGATCTCTTTAGTACCTAGTTTTCTTTAAGATCTCGGGACGAGATCTTTTGTAAGGGGGAAGGGTTTGTAACATCCCAAGTTTTCAATTCAATAAAGACAAAGAAATCTATTACTCAAAATTTGGAACTAACAAAAACTTTTCTTTACATATAGTGCTATGCATAAGTGTTCATGCATTCTTGTATGCCATTTGCCATGATGAGTGTTGATGTGTTATTATAATGTGCTTAAACCCTAGTACATGATCATAGTACCCCAATTAGAGAGAAATAAAGAAAATAGAAAAATACCATTTTCACTCACATACACTTTGGCCAGTTTTGCAAATCATCAACCAAGGCCACCATTACTTGTGCCATTGCTTGTGCCATTGCTTGTGAAACACTAATATATCAATAACAAACACTTTTGCATCAAAGAAACACAATTCAAATCAAAGGAAATACCAAAATCCAATCACATATGATAATGGTCAAATTTGGATTTCTTATCATCATGCCCAATTTGAGCCCCTGGTTTGAGAGATTCTTAAACTAAAACTTGCCAACTCTTTCCACCTCATCTAAGACCATATCAAGAGGAACATTTCTTGTGTTGACCACTGATACGTCCAAAACGTATCTACTTTCCCGAACACTTTTGCTATTGTTTTGCCTCTAATTTGTGTATTTTGGATGCAACTAACACGGACTAACGCTGTTTTCAGCAGAACTGTTACGGTGTCTCGTTTTTGTGCAGAAATCCAACTTTCGGGAAAAACCTCGGGATTTTGACGAAAGGGCCTATTTTCCCAAAATAATGACGGAGCCAGAAGGACAATTGAAGTGGAGGCCCGAGGGCCCCACACCACATGGCGGCGCGGCCCGCGCGGCCATGTGGTGTGGCCCCCTCGGCCGGCCTCCGACGCCCTCCTTCGGACTACTTATTCGCCTCGACCTAAAAACGCACGGGGAGAAGTCGAAGTTGCCAGAAAACCCTCCGAACGCCGCCACATCGCGAAACTCCGTCGCGGGAGCCGAAGTCTCCGTTACGGCACTCCGCCGGGACGGGGAATTGGAGGAGATCATCACCGCCATCACCGCCAACGCCTCTCCATCAACCAGCAATGTTTCCCCCATCCATGTGTGAGTAATTCCCCCGCTGTAGGCCGAAGGGGATGGTAGGGATTGGATGAGATTGGTCATGTAATAGCATAAGATTGTTAGGGCATAGTGCCTAGTGTCCGTAGATGGTACTTTTATGATATTGTTGCAACTTGTTATGCTTAATGCTTGTCACTAGGGCCCGAGTGCCATGATCTCAGATCTGAACATGTTATTGATTTCATCATGATATTCGTTGTTTATGATCTTACACGCAAGTTGTATACACATGTCGCTGTCCGGAACCAATGGCCCCGAAGTGACGAAATCGGGACAACCGGAGGGGATGGTAGTGATGTGAGGATCACATGTGTTCACGGAGTGTTAATGCTTTGCTCCGGTACTCTATTAAAAGGAGTACCTTAATATCCGAGTAGTTTCCCTTGAGGCCCGGCTGCCACCGGCTGGTAGGACAAAAGATGTTGTGCAAGTTTCTCATTGCGAGCACGTACGACTATAATTGGAACACATGCCTATTGATTGATTAGTACTTGGATACCGTTTTATTATTATCTGCAAATGCCCTGCTATGATTGTTACATGAGTTTCTCTCATCCATGCAACGCCCGTCATCCGTCCCCGTGCCTACGATATTTTAATCCTGCTTGTTTACTAAAATCACTACTGCTGTCTTTGTTACTCTGCTGCTGTTATTTCACTACTGCTACTGCTATAAAGCTGTTACTACTGATAAACTCTTGCGAGCAAGTCTGTTTCCAGGTGCAGCTGAATTGACAACTCCGTTGTTAAGGCTTTCAAGTATTCTTTGTCTCCCCTTGTGTCGAATCAATAAATTGGGTAATACTTCCCTCGAAGACTGTTGCGATCCCCTATACTTGTGGGTCATCAAGACTATTTTATGGCGCCGTTGCCGGGGAGCATAGCTTTATTTGGAAGTTCACTTGGATTGATATTGTTCGCTGCAAATTCTCCATCATGGGTAAACCTCGCGATACTAAGGTCGCCATATTACCATCCACTACAAGAAAAGGTACAACTCTGAGTACCTCCGCTGCTCTTGATTCACCATCTGTGATTGATAAACTTGTTTCACCGCCACATGCTTCAAATGTCTGGTACTTCTGCTGAATCTGAAAACTCTCATAATACTGATAATATTTCTGCTGTGCTTGATGATAGTGGTTCATTGGGAACTTTTCTAGATGCTAAAATTGCTAGGTCTAGACAAATTGAAAATGCTGAAACTCCTGATGTTACTACACTTGTTAATTCACCTGAACTTGAATACTCTAGTGATGATCTTGATGAAGATTATGTGGAACTTGATGATGATTTTATTGAAAAATGCCATGCTACTACTGATGCAAGAAAAATTAAAAAGTTGCTTGCAGAACATACTTTTAGATATAAACTGTCTCCTGATCCTAAATTTGCCACATCTCCTATAAACATTAAGGATAAAGATTATGATTTTTCTCTTGATCTATCTCATATAGCTATTGTTGAGAAAACACCTTTTTGTGGTACTGAAAAAGAAAGTCTTTGTTGAACACATGACTGAGTTATCTACTTTGAGTAGCTTGTTTTATGATGATGTTAAGAAGCGTACTTACTTTGTTGCTAAAATCTTTCCATTCTCATTAAAGGATGACGCTAAAACTTGGTATAATAGTTTGCCACCTAGTTCTATTAAAAGTCCAAAAGAATTGCTTGCTGTTTTCTTCCGGAAATACTTTCTGCTAGTGCTCAACATGCTGCTTTGCGAGAGAGTTTATAATTTTGATCGGGGAGATGAAGAGAAATTGCACGAGGCTTGGGCGAGATTTTGCTCTCTTATTAGAGCTCTGCCGACCATGATTTAGAAAAGCATGATTTACTTGATATATTTTATAGTGGACTAACCATTGAGTCTAGGGCATACCTGGATAGTTGTGCTTGGTTGTGTTTTCGGGAAAAGAACTCCGGACGACGCTGAAGAATTATTGGCTAAAATAGGCCGGAATTATGATGATTGGAATACGCCTGAACCAACTCCAACGCCAATAGTGAAGAAGAGGGGTTTAATTAAATTGAATGATGAAGATATGAGGGAAGCCAAGAAGTCTCTCAAGGAGAAAGGTATTAAATGCTGAAGATGTGAAGAATCTACCTCCAATAGAAGATATATGTGAGATAATTCCCCCTTCATCCATGATTGAGGTAAATTCCCTTCAACGCTTTACTAGGGAAGATATTCCGTATTCAAAACCTCTGCGCAATGCTTAGATGAGTTTGATAATTATATTGTTAAGCAAGAAAATTTTAATATGAGAGTAGAGAATCATCTAATGGAAAATTCTCAAGCTATTAGTCAATTGCATGATATTGTGGAGAGAACCTCCAATGATGTTAAGATGCTTGTTAAACATTTTCATATGATTCAAACTCAAATTGATCAACTCACTAAAGTGCAAAATGACTTGTTAGGAAATAATGCTAAAGAAAAACAAGCTTATGAAGTAACAACTAGAGGTGGTGTCTCTACCCAGGATCCTCTATATCCTGAAGGGCATCCCAAAAGAATTGAACAAGATTCTCAACGCATTGAACCTAGAGCTCATTCTAAGAAAAAGAAGAAGAAACATAAAAATGTTGTAGAATCCTCTGAACCTGCTAATGATCCTAATAGTATTTCTATTTCTGATGCTGAAGCTGAAAGTGGTAATGAACATGATAATAGTGAAGATAATGATAAGAATGATACTCCGATAAAGAAGAGGTTGAAAAAGAACACTGAAAAGCATGCTAAAAATAAAAAGTATACTAAAGAAGATTTTATTGCTGAGAAACATGGTAATGAAAGAGAACCTTGGGTGCAAAAGCCAATGCCTTTTCCTGCTAAGAAACTAAAATCAAAGGAAGAGGAACACTATAATAAATTCTGTGATTGGATGAAACCTTTATTCTTGCAAATTCCTTTGGCTGATGCTATTAAATTGCCTCCTTATTCAAAGTATATGAAAGATATTGTTACTAACAAAAGGAAAATCCCCAATGAGGAAATTTCCACTATGCTTGCTAATTACTCTTTCAATGGCAAAGTTCCAAAGAAGTTGGGCGACCCGGGTATACCTACTATTCCTTGTTCTATTAAGAATAATTATGTTAAAACTGCTCTATGTGACTTGGGAGCCGGTGTTAGTGTTATGCCTTTTTCTCTATACAAGAGACTTTACTTAGATAAGTTGATACCTACTGATATATCTTTGCAAATGGCTGATAAATCTACTGCTATTCCTGTTGGTATATGTGAGGATGTTCCTGTTCAAGTTACTAATAACTGCTTGATATTAACTGATTTTGTTGTGTTGGAAATGCATGAAGATGATAATATGTCTATTATTCTTGGGAGACCTTTTCTTAACACCGCGAGGGCTGTTATTGATTGCAATAAAGGAAAGGTTACTTTCAATGTTGATGACAAGGAACACACCGTCTATTTCCCCAAGAGGATTGAAAAAGCGTGCGGAGTTAATACTATTTCTCATGTGAGAACTATCAAAGTGGGAACTATTGATTGTCCTATATATGAGCCTAAAGAAGAATATCAAACTCTTGTGATTGGATCCATATCAATACAATTCAAGGTAACATGATTGATTTGAGGTTTATTTCTTCATATGCTATATAAAATTTATTTGGTGGCAAGACTTGATCAACCTTGTTAACAAATACCTTTTATATGCATAGAGGAGGTAAACAACATCTCTTTCTTTCTCCACTTGCTTTAGTTGTTGTAGCATTTTTAATTTGCAAAGTTTCTTAGTTGATTTGAGATTTCAAAAAATTTCCTGGCCAGTAATAATAAACTTAATACCCAGAAAATGTGCATTTTTCAAAGTTTTCAAAAATTCGCGAAAATTACACCGTTGGTCCTATTTTTCGACGAGGCACCTGGGAGCACCGAGAGGATGACCTGTGGGGCACCACAGGGTGCCACACCACAGGCCGGCGCGGCCAAGGAGGTGGCCGCGCCACCATGTGGTGTGGGCCCCTCCTTGCCCCACTTTGTCATCTCTTTCTCCCAGCACCTTCTCTCTCCCGAAAAAACTCGAACCAATTTCCTCTCACTCGCGTTTTTGCTCAAGAACTCCAGATTTCTCGATCTCTTTGCTCAGCTCAGATTTCCTGCTGAAATTTGGCACATTTGCTCCTTGGTATGTGACTCCTCCACCCATCCAAGTAGAATTTTGTTTGGTTGAGTATATCTTGAATATTTTGCTGCTGTAGGTAACATGTTTAGTGAGCTTGCATGCTTGTTCTAATTGGTAGAAATTAGTTTTGATGCATGATTAGTACTCTAGCAAGTTCCTATGGTAGTTTCCCTCAATTATATGTCACCAAATCAAGTTTTATATTGTTTGTTGAAAATTTCAGAAAATGAAGAAGTTCAAATTTGGAGAATTGTTCAAGAAGGGAACAACCAGCACCGGGAGGCCTTCTAGGACCGCCACCCAAATTAGGCGGTCGTACAACGAGGACATCATCGCGCCTAGCTTCGCGCCCGAAGAGGACAACGGGCCTCCTAATGCTTCGACTTTCCCATGCTATGATTTTCTAAGGAATGCAGGGATATTGGAGGATTTCTTAACCCTTGTCAACAGGGCGGGGTTAACCACCTATATGGGAGATGAAAGGGAGCAGTACTATATGCTCACAAAAATTTTCGTCGAGAGTTTCCAGTTCAACAACAAACAATATGAGCCAACGGTTGCATTCAGGATCTATGGTAATCCTGTTACTATGCAATTGAAGGATTTTTGTCTTGCGTTGGATATTGTCCCTGCAGGTACAGCAAGTAGGATTGATGACAACCCTCGGGACTTGTTGGAGCTCTATCGAGGGATTACCGATGATGATTGTCGCACCATTCAGCGGGGCAAGATAAGGAACATTCAACTCCCCGCCATTAAGTATTTTGCATATTACATTGCTACTAGCATTCTTGGTAGGGAGAACACTAGTAATATCTCTAGCTACCATCTTGCTTTCCTGAATATTGCACTTACTGGTCAAACATCCTATCACCTTGGTGCTCTTATTGCTCGCCGCTGACTACCGGGGGACCTATTTTTGGAGGAACTATTGCCTTGCGTGTTTTAACATATCTAAATCTTCCTATTGATCCTAATGATGTGCCATTGGCCCCTAGGAGACTTGATATTGCTGCTATGAAGAGTCATCATTTTGTGACTACTGATTCTACTTTAGATAATATGGTCTATAGAATGTTGTTTTCTGACGGGGATGAGAAAGAAATTCCTCTTCCCCAACCAGGTTTGTTCGATATTGACGAGGCAATCATGGTCGTGCACTAAGGAGGAGGTGGATGAACATATGAAGATACAAGATTTCCACCAGCAGCATGACTCCGAGGATGTCGAGCCTTCCTATGATTACACCGTCACACATCCCGGTGCGTCTTCTAGCACATACCCGGAATACGATCCATCTTCGTCATACTACGGAGGCGCTACTTCATGGGATCGATGGGATTGAACTCCACTTAGGCCAAAAGCCTAAGCTTGGGGGAGGTATACCGGCATCACTCATTCTTTGCATATTATGATTGCTGGATACTTGTATATACTTGTTTAGTCTCTTTGAGTGGTTTTCTAATGAGAGGAAGATGATATTTGGGGAAGTGCTGCCTGAAAACAGATTCTGGGCTGTTACCGTAAAAATTCGTGCGCCCAGCCAGAACAGTATTTTGAGTTGCAAATTTTTGTGCATGTTCCCCAGGTTGTTATCTAACTTTCATTAGTTGAACACTTTTCGAACTGAGCAACGTAAGATTTTTGTAAAAATCGATTTCTGTACTGCTGTCATGTTTTGGCAGATTTCTGCCATCTCGCTTTTCTGTGTTTCTTTTAGTTTGCTATTTCTTGCTTTCACTTTGTTTCTTTCCCAAAACACAAAAAGACCAAAAATATTTCTGTTGTTTCTCTTCACCATTTGTTTATCTTGGTTTCTTGCATTTGTTTCGCTTTATTTGCTATTGCTAGTTTGCTATAAGAAAACCCAAAAAGATTTTGCTTTGTTTGCTTGTTTCCTTTTGTTCTTGTTCTCAAATTCGAAAACACCAAAAATATTTGCTGTTCTTCTTTGGTTTGTAAAGTTCATCATGAGTTCAATGGTCTTCGGTGGCTGGAGCGTGGTTTTCATTTCATATTATCCAAGCTACACAAGTGAAAAGGCAATAATGACGATCTACGACAATCCGATTGTGGTGAGAGGCTGGTATGAACTCTATTTGTTTTCATTTTTGTACATATACTCATCCATGTGAGCATGCTTAGTTGGTTCATGTGAGGTATATGTTATTTGAGAAAGTCTAGTAGTTCATGATCTCTCATGATTAGCTCCAATTTATTAATATGAGTAGCATGTCATGGATGTTTGCTTGCATTGTTTTATTCATAAGTAAGTATGGCATTGTGGTATCCTCCTCTGAATAATTCATTTATATCGACTTGGCACATGCTCACGCATGCATATGACTGAACAAGAGTCAATTAAGCCTCAATGATTTACATTGCTTCGAGTTCTTGTATCACTTTTATGCCTCGGTTAATTTATTTTGCCGCAAGCATGATTATGACGATTCTTGCTCTCTTGATTTGTCGCTCCCTAGTCTTTTTGCTAGCCTTCACTTGTACTGAGCGGGAACGCTGCTCGTGCCTCCAAACACATGAAAACCAAGTTATTCCGAGTGTCCACCATAAATACCTATGCATGGCATTTCAAACCATTCCAAGTAAATTCTCATGCGCTACCTTTAAAACCTTCAAAATGCTTCTTAATTTGTGTTAATGTTTCATAGCTCATGAGGAAGTATGTGGTGTTTAGCTTTCAACCTTGTCATTTACTTTTGACGGACTCTCATATGGAATAGTGGCACATCCGCTTATCCAATAATTTTGCAAAAAGAGCTGGCAATGGGATTCCCGAGTCCCGAATTAATTAACTTAAATAGACACTCCTCCATGGTTTGTGATTGTTGGACGGCACCCGAAGGATTCGGTTAGCCATGGCTTGTGTAAGCAAAGGTTGGGGGAGTGTCATCATCATAATAAAACTAAATTAAAAAGGCACTCCTTCATGGTATGTGATTGTTGGCGAGGCACCCGAGGATTCGGTTAGCCATGGTTTGTGTAAGAAAGGTTGGAAGGAGTGCCACATAAACATGCAAATAATTCATGGGAGCCGCTCTTGAAAGTCCGGTTGGCGAGGTAGTTGGTGTACCCATTACCATTCGTTGACAACAACAAACACCTCTCAAAATAATTTTACTCCTACTTTACAAATGAAAAGCTCTAGCGCATGTTAATCCCTGCTTCCCTCTGCGAAGGGTCAATCTTTTACTTTTATGTTGTGTCTCCATTATTTCTTTGAGCACTTTCTTGAGAGCACAACTGTCATTCTTAGTATAATATGCTTGTCTCAAAATATGATTGATTGTGGTATAACTTTGATGCTTTTATCTTTGACAATCACTACTTCTAGTCTTTCTATGAACTCCAGAGGTGCCGGGCATTTATGTTTTGCCAATCAAATACGAGCAAGCGAGATACCACTTTATCATACTCTCTTATGAACATTGCAATCCTGCTTATATACATGATTCATGATGCTTATTATTAATTGTTGGTACCTCTTCATGATTGACATAGCTGTTAGATGATCTTATTTGCATGTACCTTATTATGAACTGCTCAAGTATTAGCCATATCATGAGAATATATACATCATATGAGCAAATGTGTTCGTGAAAGTTCTTTTATCGCTCGGTTGTTAACTGAATTGCTTGAGGACAAGCAATAAGCTAAGCTTGGGGGAGTTGATACGTCCAAAACGTATCTACTTTCCCGAACACTTTTGCTATTGTTTTGCCTCTAATTTGTGTATTTTGGATGCAACTAACACGGACTAACGCTGTTTTCAGCGAAGCTGTTACGGTGTCTCGTTTTTGTGCAGAAATCCAACTTTCGGGAAAAACCTCGGGATTTTGACGAAAGGGCCTATTTTCCCAGAATAATGACGGAGCCAGAAGGACAATTGAAGTGGAGGCCCGAGGGCCCCACACCACATGGCGGCGCGGCCCGGGGGGGCCCGCGCGGCCATGTGGTGTGGCCCCCTCGGCCGGCCTCCGACGCCCCCCTCGGACTACTTATTCGCCTCGACCTAAAAACGCACGGGGAGAAGTCGAAGTCGCCGAAACCCTCCGAACGCCGCCACATCGCGAAACTCCGTCGCGGGAGCCGAAGTCTCCGTTACGGCACTCCGCCGGGACGGGGAGTGGAGGAGATCATCACCGCCATCACCGCCAACGCCTCTCCATCAACCAGCAATGTTTCCCCCATCCATGTGTGAGTAATTCCCCCGCTGTAGGCCGAAGGGGATGGTAGGGATTGGATGAGATTGGTCATGTAATAGCATAAGATTGTTAGGGCATAGTGCCTAGTGTCCGTAGATGGTACTTTTATGATATTGTTGCAACTTGTTATGCTTAATGCTTGTCACTAGGGCCCGAGTGCCATGATCTCAGATCTGAACATGTTATTGATTTCATCATGATATTCGTTGTTTATGATCTTACCTGCAAGTTGTATACACATGTCGCTGTCCGGAACCAATGGCCCCGAAGTGACAGAAATCGGGACAACCGGAGGGGATGGTAGTGATGTGAGGATCACATGTGTTCACGGAGTGTTAATGCTTTGCTCCGGTACTCTATTAAAAGGAGTACCTTAATATCCGATAGTTTCCCTTGAGGCCCGGCTGCCACCGGCTGGTAGGACAAAAGATGTTGTGCAAGTTTCTCATTGCGAGCACGTACGACTATAATTGGAACACATGCCTATTGATTGATTAGTACTTGGATACCGTTTTATTATTATCTGCAAATGCCCTGCTATGATTGTTACATGAGTTTCTCTCATCCATGCAACGCCCGTCATCCGTCCCCGTGCCTACGAGTATTTTAATCCTGCTGTTTACTATAATCACTACTTGCTGTCTTTGTTACTCTGCTGCTTGTTATTTCACTACTGCTACTGCTATAAAACTGTTACTACTTGATAAACTCTTGCGAGCAAGTCTGTTTCCAGTGCAGCTGAATTGACAACTCCGCTGTTAAGGCTTTCAAGTATTCTTTGTCTCCCCTTGTGTCGAATCAATAAATTGGGTAATACTTCCCTCGAAGACTGTTGCGATCCCCTATACTTGTGGGTCATCAACCACCATTGTTGACTCTGCCTAGTTTGACCAGTATAAAGGTGACAAGTGGCAACATTGAATCAAAAAGAAGATCACCTCAAATTTGAAACTTTGCAAACCAGCACCATTTTGCACACCACCACCACCATTCTACTCCAAATAATATTCAAATCAACTCCACCAAAAAGATTTGAAAAATTCAAACATTTCCTTCATGCGGCCATTTCATCGAGCACTTGGGAGGCACAATTCTGGTTTGCACATACACTCTATAATCCATCAGATTTTTGACTAAACCTCTTTTAATCTTTGTTGATCATTGCTCCTCTACCTCCCCTGCATCACTTCCAGTACTTGCTCTTGGTGATTAAAGCCTGGAGAGACCCCTTTCATCACCATGCCGTGCACCATGCCGGCCAGCATGCCACCCATCTCTCTGCTCCTCCTCTCTCACTTTAACCTTGCCCAGTACACTCCCCTGGCATCACTGATGAGCTCCATGCACGGCCCTGGCTCGCGCGAGGCTGGCATTGGCCAGGCCAGCACGCGCCCAGAACGCCCAGAACCATGCCAGTTGCGCGGTGAGCGCGCACTGGACGCGCCAGAGCATGGGCTCGACCCATCGCCTCCGTCCTCCCCTAGCTCTTCGTCGCAACCTAGCGCATCACCACCTCTCCAGCTAGCGCGTAGACACGCTCAAGCACCTGCGCATGCGCCATCGCCGTCGTCCTCCTTAAATCTTTGCCGCCGCATACTGAGACAGACGCGGCATGATCTCGAGCGATCACCTCACCTTTTCTTTGCGCCAGCTAGTCGTTGAGCATCGCCATGATGCCGCCTACACCACGCCGTCCTCGCCTTGGCCCTTCGCGCACTGGAACCGCCGCGCCATGCTCGACCTCCACGGGCACCCGCCAGTCACCTCCCCCTCTATAAATTGAGCACTCCCGCACCCCAACTCTTCACACTCACCGCTTCTCCTCCCATCTCTGCTTCTCCTCGACCAATCTATTAGTCACCACCTCGCCGGAGCAGCACCAATTTGGAGCCGGAGCCCGCCAGTACCCGGAGATCCTCGCCGTCGATTGGAGCTTCCCCACGCCACGCCGCCAGTACCAGTCGACTCCCCATCCTCGCCAACGTCGCAGCGCACCTTGCCGTCGACCGCTGGAGCCCCGGTAGGCTCTTCGACCCCCTACGCTCGCCGCCAGTGCGTCGGGATCTCGTCGGAGACGATGATGATCCACGGCCGCACGATGATCTTCTAATCCTACGCCCCAGATTTGCCATACCGTTTCGCGTGTTAACAGCCGCCGATAGGTGGAGCCCACCCTGTCAGCAGCCCACGCATGAGAACCACGCTGCTGGGCTGGCCCAACTTGTTTTTTCCCCTTTCGGCCCATTTTCCTTTCCCGCCAGAGCCCAGCGATTCAAATTTGAATTTAGGAATTATTTGAATTGCTTGCAGATGCTTTGGTAAAACTTAAATAGTTTCAAACCGGCTGAACCAAATCTTGTGAATTTTATATATTTGGAAATCCTATGAAATTATCTAAACAACCCCACTGGTCTCACCCTCAGATTCAGTGTAGAATTCAAATAGTAAAAATAACAAGGCAGGGCCTTTCAAACTTCAAACTTTATTTAAAATTCAACCATAATTGATTTTGAGTTGATTCCAACTCTCATAAATCACATATGATGTACTCTAATTGTTTAGGCAAAAAGATAGCATAGTTGTTTGCATGATCATGGACTAGAGCAAAATAATGGCTATGGAGCCATTTCTAGTCCATTTAAATCATCTAAATTAAATTGTTTAAATGGTATGAGAGCTACTCTCTCATTTAAATCTTGATCCTAAGTAATTCAATAAGAGGTAATAACCTTAGTCTAATGAACCTCATATTTTATTACTTAGTGATATTAAATCATTACCATGCTATTATTAAAATGCATGAGGTGTAGCACCTCATTTAAATCATACTCCCAAATAATAGATAGGAAGTGTTGACCTTGGTCAACATATATCCATACCTTAGTATTATTTGAGGAGATTAAATCTTAATAAGATTCAATGAGAGGAAATTATTTTTCTCCAAAGAATTAAATAGCAAACTGATGTCTACACACGCTTCTATTCCTGTAGACAGTGTTGGGCCTCCAAGAGCAGAGGTTTGTAGAACAGCAGCAAGTTTCCCTTAAGTGAATCACCCAAGGTTTATCGAACTCAGGGAGGAAGAGGTCAAAGATATCCCTCTCAAGCATCCCTGCAATCACGATACAAGAAGTCTCTTGTGTCCCCAACACACCCAATACACTTGTCAGATGTATAGGTGCACTAGTTCGGCGAAGAGATAGTGAAATACAAGTGGTATGAATGAATATGAGCAGTAGAAACGGCGCCAGAAAATAGCTTGCTGGCGTGCAGTTGATGGTAGTAATATTGCAGGAAGTAAAGATGCGGTAAAATAGTAAACAAACGGTGCCAGAAAATAGCTTGCTGGCGTGGGAGGAGTGTGAGTGCATTTTCTATTCGGAAGCAAGGCCTAGGGATCATACTTTCACTAGTGGACACTCTCAACATTGATCACATAATAAAACCACTCTACACTCTCTTGTTGGATGATGAACACCATTAATTGTGTAGGGCTACAAGAGCACCTCAATGCCGGAGTTAACAAGCTCCACAACATTCAATGTTCATATTTAAATAACCTTAGAGTGCATGATAGACCAACGCAATTATACCAAGTACTAACATAGCATGCACACCGTCACCGACAGACTATGAAAGGAGGAATAGATCACATCAATACTATCATAGTAATAGTTAACTTCATAATCTACAAGAGATCACAATCATAAACTATGCCAAGTACTACATGATGCACACACTGTCACCATTACATCATGCAGGAGGAATAGAGTACTTTAATAACATCACTAAAGTAGCACATAGATGAATAGTGATACAAAGCTCATATGAATCTCAATCATGTAAGGCAGCTCATGAGATCATTGTATTGAAGTACATAGGAGAGAGATTAACCACATAGCTACCGGTACAGCCTTAGCCTCGATGGAGAACTACTCCCTCCTCATGGGAGACAGCAGCGGTGATGAAGATGGCGGTGGTGTCGATGGAGATGCCTTCCGGGGGCACTTCCCCATCCCGGCGGCGTGCCGGAACAGAGACTTCTGTCCCCCCAGATCTTGGCTTCGCGATGGCGGCGGCTCTGGAAGGTTTCTCGTACCGTGGCTTTTTCGTATCAAAGATTTAGGTCAGGGGGCTTCTTATAGGCGAAGAGTCGGAGTCGGAGGGCTGACGAGGCAGCCAGACAACAGGGGGGCGCCCCCCTGGGCCGCGCCGCCACCTTGTGTGGTGGGCCTGTGGCTCTCCTCTGGCCCCTCTCCGGTGTTCTGGAAGCTTCGTGGAATTATAAGATGCTGGGCGTTGATTTCGTCCAATTCCGAGAATATTTCCTTACTAGGATTTCTGAAACCAAAAACAGCAGAAAACAAGAACTGGCACTTCGGCATCTCGTCAATAGGTTAGTTCCGGAAAACGCATCAAAACGATATAAAGTGTGAACAAAACATGGTATTGTCATAAAACAAGCATGGAACATCAGAAATTATAGATACGTTGGAGACGTATCAAGCATCCCCAAGCTTAGTTCCTACTCGCCCTCGAGTAGGTAAACGATAAAAAGAATAATTTTTGTAGTGACATGCTACTTACATAATCTTGATCATACTATTGTAAAGCATATGAGATGAATGAACAGATTCAAAGCAATAGTGAAGATAATGAGTAAACAACTGAATCATATAGCAAAGACTTTTCATGAATAGTACTTTCAAGACAAGCATCAATAAGACTTGCATAAGAGTTAACTCATAAAGCAATAAATTCAAAGTAAAAGCTTTGAAACAACACAAAGGAAGATTTAAGTTTCAGCGGTTGCTTTCAACTTCAACATGTATATCTCATGGATAATTGTCAACACAAAGTAATATAACAAGTGCAATAGGTAAACATGTAAGAATCAATGCACACGAGTTGACACAAGTGTTTGCTTCTAAGATAGAAAGAATAGGTAAACCGACTCAACAATAAAGTAGAAGAATGGCCCTTCGCAGAGGAAGCATGGATTACTATTTTTGTGCTAGAGCTTTTCATTTTGAAAACATAGAAACAATTTTGTCAACGGTAGTAATAAATCATATGTGTTATGTATAAGACATCTTATAAGTTGCAAGCCTCATGCATAGATTACCAATAGTGCTCGCACCTTGTCCTAATTAGCTTGGATTAACATGGATTATCATTGCATATCATATGTTTCAACCAAGTGTCACAAAGGGGTACCTCTATGCCGCCTGTACAAAGGTCTAAGGAGAAAGTTCGCATTGGATTTCTCGCTTTTGATTATTCTCAACTTAGACATCCATACCGGGACAACATAGACAACAGATAATGGACTCCTCTTTAATGCATAAGCATTCAACAATAGATAATATTCTCATAAGAGATTGAGGATTAACTGTCCAAACTGAAACTTCCACCATGATTCATGGCTTTAGTTAGTGGCCCAATGTTCTTCTCTAACAATATGCATACTCAAACCATTTGATCATGAAAATCGCCCTTACTTCAGACAAGACGAACATGCATAGCAACTCACATGATATTCAACAAAGGTGTAAAAGTTGATGGCGTCCCCAGAAACATGGTTACCGCTCAACAAGCAACTTATAAGAAATAAGATACATAGCTACATATTCTTCACCACAATAGCTTTTAAGGCTATTTTTCCCATGAGCTATATATTGTAAAGGCAAAGAATAGAATTTTAAAGGTAGCACTCAAGTAATGTACTTTGGAATGGCAGGGAAATACCATGTAGTAGGTAGGTATGGTGGACACAAATGGCATAGTTTTTGGCTCAAGGATTTGGATGCACGAGAAGAATTCCTCTCAATACAAGGCTAGGCTAGCAAGGTTGTTTGAAGAAAACTCAAGTATAAAACGGTGCAGCAAAGCTCATATATGAACATATTGTAAGTATTATAAGACTTTACATCGTCTCCTTGTTGTTCAAACACCTTAACCAGAAAATATCTAGACTCTAGAGAAACTAATCATGCAAACCAAATTTTAACAAGCTCTATGTAGTTCTTCATTAATAGGTGCAAAGTACATGATGCAAGAGCTTAAACATGATCTATATGAGCACAACAATTGCCAAGTATCAAATTATTCAAGACATTATACCATTTACCACATGCATCATTTTCTGTTTCCAACCATATAACAATGAACGAAGCAGTTTCAACCTTCGCCATGAACATTAAAAGTAAAGTTAAGAACACATGTGTTCATATTCAACAGCGGAGCGTGTCTCTCTCCCACACTAGCATGTATTTATTCAGGCAATGAAAATAACAAAACGAAAATAAAAGCATACAGACGCTCCAAGTAAAGTACATAAGATGTGACGGAATAAAAATATAGTTTCACTAGAGGTGACCTGATAAGTTGTCGATGAAGAAGGGATGCCTTGGGCATCCCCAAGCTTAGACGCTTGGGTCTTCTTAAAATATGCAGGGATGAACCACGGGGGCATCCCCAAGCTTAGACTTTTCACTCTTCTTGATCACATTATATCATCCTCCTCTCTTGACCCTTGAAAACTTCCTCCACACCAAACTCAAAACAAACTCATTAGAGGGTTAGTGCATAATCAAAAATTCACATGTTCAGAGGTGACACAATCATTCTTAA
The DNA here is from genome assembly GCF_022539505.1 of Lolium rigidum. Lineage (NCBI taxonomy): Eukaryota > Viridiplantae > Streptophyta > Magnoliopsida > Poales > Poaceae > Lolium > Lolium rigidum. The sequence goes on along the minus strand of NC_061512.1, from coordinate 154,370,100 downwards.
CACTTCTGGACATTGCTCAAAGCTACTGGAAGTTAATGGAACAAAGAAATCCATCCAACACAGCAAAAGAGGCTATGCGGAATAAAAGGCAGAATCTGTCAAAACAGAACAGTCCGTAAAGAAGAATTTTTTAGAGGCACCAGACTTGCTCAGATGAAAAAGCTCAAATTGAATGAAAGTTGTGTACATATCTGAGGATCACGCACGTAAATTGGCAGATTTTTCTGAGTTACCTACAGAGAACCCTGCTCAAATTCGTGACAGACAGAAATCTGTTTCTGCGCAGTAATCCAAATCTAGTATGAACCTCACTATCAAAGACTTTACTTGGCACAACAATGCAATAAAATAAAGATAAGGAGAGGTTGCTACAGTAGTAACAACTTCCAAGAAACAACAAAACAGTAGCAAAATAAACACATGGGTTATCTCCCAAGAAGTGCTTTCTTTATAGCCATTAAGATGGGCTCAGTAATTTTAATGATGCACTCGCGAGAAATAAGAGTTGAAGCAAAAGAGAGCATCAAGAAGCAAGTTCAAAACGAATTTAAGCCTAACCCACTTCCTATGGAAAGGAATCTTTTAAATAAACAAGTTATGTAGGCATAATGCAACAAGCATAGGAAAACTAGACAAGCGCAACTTCAAGATTTTCAGCATATAGAGAGGTGTTTTAGTAACATGAAAACTTCTACAACCATATTTTCCTCTCTCATAATGATTTTCAGTAGCATCATGAACAAACTCAACAATATAACTATCAAATGAAACATTCTTATCATGAGTCTCATGCATAAAATTATTACTACTCCCAACATAAGCATAGTCATTCTTATTAATTGTAGTGGGAGCAAATTCAAGAAAGTAGCTATCATTATTATTCTCATCATTAAATATAGGAGGCATAGTATAATCATAATAAAATTTACTCTCCATAGTAGGCGGCACCAAAAGACCACTATCATTATAATCATCATAAATGGGAGGCAAAGTATCATCAAAGTAAATTTTCTCCTCAAAACTTGGGGGACTAAAAATATCATGCTCATCAAAACCAGCTTCCCCAAGCTTAGAATTTTCCATATCATTAGCAACAATGGTGTTCAAAGCGTTCGTACTAATATCATTGCTACTAGCATGCAAATAAGATTCCATAGGTTTTTTAATTTTCGCATCAAACAATCCATGTCTTAACTCAGGAAATAGAATAAGAAGCTCATTGTTATTTTCCATTATGCCTTACTAGTGTAAAACAAGAAACAAAAAGATGCAATTGCAGGATCTAAAGGAAATAGCTTCGAGCACTCACACACCGGCAACAATGCTAGGAAATAGCTTAGTAGTCGGAGGATGTGAATACCTTTTACCTTACCTCCCCGGCAACGGCGCCAGAAAATAGCTTGATGTCTACGCACGCTTCTATTCCCGTAGACAGTGTTGGGCCTCCAAGAGCAGAGGTTTGTAGAACAGCAGCAAGTTTCCCTTAAGTGAATCACCTGAGGTTTATCGAACTCAGGGAGGAAGAGGTCAAAGATATCCCTCTCAAGCAACCCTGCAATCACGATACAATCCCCAACACACCCAATACACTTGTCAGATGTATAGGTGCACTAGTTCGGCGAAGAGATAGTGAAATACAAGTGGTATGAATGAATATGAGCAGTAGTAACGGCGCCAGAAAATAGCTTGCTGGCGTGCAGTTGATGGTAGTAATATTGCAGGAAGTAAAGATGCAGTAAAACAGTAAACAAACGGTGCCAGAAAATAGCTTGCTGGCGTGGGAGGAGTGTGAGTGCCTTTTCTATTCGGAAGCAAGGCCTAGGGATCATACTTTCACTAGTGGACACTCTCAACATTGATCACATAATAAAACCACTCTACACTCTCTTGTTGGATGATGAACACCATTAATTGTGTAGGGCTACAAGAGCACCTCAATGCCGGAGTTAACAAGCTCCACAACATTAAATATTCATATTTAAATAACCTTAGAGTGCATGATAGACCAACGCAATTATACCAAGTACTAACATAGCATGCACACCGTCACCGACAGACTATGAAAGGAGGAATAGATCACATCAATACAATCATAGTAATAGTTAACTTCATAATCTACAAGAGATCACAATCATAAACTACGCCAAGTACTACATGATGCACACACTCGTCACCATTACATCATGGAGGAGGAATAGAGTACTTTAATAACATCACTAGAGTAGCACATAGATGAATAGTGATACAAAGCTCATATGAATCTCAATCATGTAAGGCAGCTCATGAGATCATTGTATTGAAGTACATAGGAGAGAGATTAACCACATAGCTACCGGTACAGCCCTTAGCCTCGATGGAGAACTACTCCCTCCTCATGGGAGACATCAGCGGTGATGAAGATGGCGGTGGTGTCGATGGAGATGCCTTCCGGGGGCACTTCCCCATCCCGGCGGCGTGCCGGAACAGAGACTTCTGTCCCCCAGATCTTGGCTTCGCGATGGCGGCGGCTCTGGAAGGTTTCTCGTACCGTGGCTTTTTCGTATCGAAGATTTAGGTCAGGGGGTTTCTTATAGGCAAAGAGTCGGAGTCGGAGGGCTGACGAGGCAGCCAGACAACAGGGGGCGCCCCCAAGCTTAGTTCCTACTCGCCCTCGAGTAGGTAAACGATAAAAAGAATAATTTTTGTAGTGACATGCTACTTACATAATCTTGATCATACTATTGTAAAGCATATGAGATGAATGAACTGATTCAAAGCAATAGTGAAGATAATGAGTAAACAACTCGAATCATATAGCAAAGACTTTTCATGAATAGTACTTTCAAGACAAGCATCAATAAGACTTGCATAAGAGTTAACTCATAAAGCAATAAATTCAAAGTAAAAGCTTTGAAACAACACAAAGGTAGATTTAAGTTTCAGCGGTTGCTTTCAACTTCAACATGTATATCTCATGGATAATTGTCAACACAAAGTAATATAACAAGTGCAATAGGTAAACATGTAAGAATCAATGCACACAGTTGACACAAGTGTTTGCTTCTAAGATAGAAAGAATAGGTAAACTGACTCAACAATAAAGTAGAAGAATGGCCCTTCGCAGAGGGAAGCATGGATTATTATTTTTGTGCTAGAGCTTTTCATTTTGAAAACATAGAAACAATTTTGTCAACGGTAGTAATAAATCATATGTGTTATGTATAAGACATCTTATAAGTTGCAAGCCTCATGCATAGATTACCAATAGTGCTCGCACCTTGTCCTAATTAGCTTGGATTAACATGGATTATCATTGCATAGCATATGTTTCAACCAAGTGTCACAAAGGGGTACCTCTATGCCGCCTGTACAAAGGTCTAAGGAGAAAGTTCGCATTGGATTTCTCGCTTTTGATTATTCTCAACTTAGACATTGATGTCTACGGGTGCTTCTATTCTTGTAGATAGTGTTGGGACTCCAAGAGCAGAGGTTTGTAGAACAGCAGCAAGTTTCCCTTAAGTGGATCACCCAAGGTTTATCGAACTCAGGGAGGAAGAGGTCAAAGATATCCCTCTCATGCAACCCTGCAACCACAAAGCAAGAAGTCTCTTGTGTCCCCAACACACCTAATAGGTGCACTAGTTCGGCGAAGAGATAGTGAAATACAGGTGGTATGAATAAATATGAGCAATAGTAACGGCGCCAGAAAAGTGCTTGCTGTCGTGTGGTTGATGGTGGTAATATTGCAGGAAGTAAAGATGCAGTAAAACAGTAAACAAGCAGCGGTAGCAGTATTTAGGAACAAGGCCTAGGGATCATACTTTCACTAGTGGACACTCTCAACTTTGATCACATAACAGAATAAATAAATAGATGCTAGACTCTACACTCTCTTGTTGGATGATGAACACCAGTAACTATGTAGGATTACACGAACCCTCAATGCCGGAGTTAATAAGCTCCACAATATTCAATGTTCATATTTAAATAACCTTAGAGTGCATGACAGATCAACATAACCAAACCAAGTACTAACATAGCATGCACACTGTCACCTTCACACTACGAAAGGAGGCATAGATCACATCAATACCATCATAGCAATAGTTAACTTCATAATCTACAAGAGATCACGATCATAGCCTACGCCAAGTACTACACGATGCACACACTGTCACCATTACACCGTGCAGGAGGAATAAACTACTTTAATAACATCACTAGAGTAGCACACAGATAAATTGTGATACAAAACACATTGGAATCATAAAGGGATATAAATAAGCACTTCACTATGCCATTCATAACAGTGAATAAGTATTCTGTGAAATATAGCCTAAGAGACCCACACGGTGCACACACTCGTCACCTTTACACACGTGGGACAAGGAGTCTCCGGAGATCACATAAGTAAAACCCACTTGACTAGCATAATGACATCTAGATTACAAGCATCATCATATGAATCTCAATCATGTAAGGCAGCTCATGAGATTATTGTATTGAAGTACATAGGAGAGAGATGAACCACATAGCTACCGGTACAGCCCCGAGCCTCGATGGAGAACTACTCCCTCCTCATGGGAGACGAGCAGCGTTGATGAAGATGGCGGTGGTGTCGATGGAGAAGCCTTCCGGGGCACTTCCCGGTCCCGGCGGCGTGCCGGAACGGAGACTCCCGTCCCCCGGATCTTGGCTTCGCGATGGCGGCGGCTCTGGAAGGTTTCTCGTACCGTGGCTTTTCCGTCTCGAGGTTTTAGGTCAGGGACCTTTAAATAGGCGAAGAGGCGGAGTCGGAGGGGCGACGAGGCGGTGACACAATAGGGGGGCGCGGCCCAGGCCCTGGCCGCGCCGCCCTATCATCTGGGCCCACCAGGGCTCCCCTCTGGTGGCTCTCGGGTGTTCTGGAAGCTTCGTGGCAAAATAGGATGTTGGGCGTTGATTTCGTCCGATTCCGAGAATATTTCCTTACTAGGATTTCTGAAACCAAAAACAACAGAAAACAGCAACTGGCCGTTCGGCATCTCGTCAATAGGTTAGTTCCGGAAAACGCATAAATATGACATAAAGTATGCATAAAACATGTAGATATCATCAATAATGTGGCATGGAACATAAGAAATTATCGATACGTTGGAGATGTATCAGCATCCCCAAGCTTAGTTCCTGCTCGTCCCGAGCGAGTAAACGATAACAAAGATAATTTCCGGAGTGACATGCCATCATAACCTTGATCATACTATTGTAAGCATATGTAATGAATGCAGCGATCAAAACAATGGTAATGACATGAGTAAACAAATGAATCATAAAGCAAAGACTTTTCATGAATAGTACTTTCAAGACAAGCATCAATAAGTCTTGCATAAGAGTTAACTCGTAAAGCAATAAATTCATAGTAAAGGTATTGAAGCAACACAAAGGATGATTAAGTTTCAGCGGTTGCTTTCAACTTGTAACATGTATATCTCATGGATATTTTCAACATAGAGTAATATAACAAGTGCAATATGCAAGTATGTGGGAATCAATGCACAGTTCACACAAGTGTTTGCTTCTTGAGGTGGAGAGAAATAGGTGAACTGACTCAACATAAAAGTAAAAGAATGGTCCTTCAAAGAGGGAAGCATTGATTGCTATATTTGTGCTAGTGCTTTGGTGTTGAAAACATGAAACAATTTTGTCAACGGTAGTAATAAAGCATATGTATCATGTAAATTATATCTTACAAGTTGCAAGCCTCATGCATAGTATACTAATAGTGCCCGCACCTTGTCCTAATTAGCTTGGACTACCGGGATCATCGCAATACACATGTTTTAACCAAGTGTCACAAAGGGGTACTTCTATGCCGCCTGTACAAAGGTCTAAGGAGAAAGCTCGCATTTTGGATTTCTCGCTTTTGATTATTCTCAACTTAGACATCCATACCGGGACAACATAGACAACAGATAATGGATTCCTCTTTAATGCATAAGCATGTAGCAACAATTAGTATTCTCATATGATATTGAGGATATATGTCCAAAACTGAAACTTCCACCATGATTCATGGCTTTAGTTAGCGGCCCAATGTTCTCCTCTAACAATATGCATGCTCTAACCATTAAAGTGGTAGATCTCCCTTACTTCAGACAAGACGGACATGCATAGCAACTCACATGATATTCAACAAAGAGTAGTTGATGGCATCCCCAGGAACATGGTTATCGCACAACAAGCAACTTAATAAGAGATAAAGTGCATAAGTACATATTCAATACCACAATAGTTTTTAAGCTATTTGTCCCATGAGCTATATATTGCAAAGGCGAATGATGAAAATTTAAAGGTAGCACTCAAGAAATTTACTTTGGAATGGCGGAGAAATACCATGTGTAGTAGGTAGGTATGGTGGACACAAATGGCATAGTGGTTGGCTCAAGGATTTTGGATGCATGAGAAGTATTCCCTCTCGATACAAGGTTTAGGCTAGCAAGGTTATTTGAAACAAACACAAGGATGAACCGGTGCAGCAAAACTCACATAAAAGACATATTGTAAACATTATAAGACTCTACACCGTCTTCCTTGTTGTTCAAACCCAATACTAGAAATTATCTAGACTTTAGAGAGACCAAATATGCAAACCAAATTTTAGCAAGCTCTATGTATTTCTTCATTAATAGGTGCAAAGTATATGATGCAAGAGCTTAAACATGAGCACAACAATTGCCAAGTATCAAATTATTTAAGACATTTTAGAATTACTACATGTAGCATTTCCCGATTCCAACCATATAACAATTTAACGAAGAAGATTCAACCTTCGCCATGAATACTATGAGTAAAGCCTAAGGACATATTTGTCCATATGCAACAGCGGAGCGTGTCTCTCTCCCACACAATGAATGCTAGGATCCATTTTGTTCAAACAAAAACAAACCGACGCTCCAAGCAAAGCACATAAGATGTGATGAAATAAAAATATAGTTTCAAGAGAAGAAACCTGATAAGTTGTCGATGAAGAAGGGGATGCCTTGGGCATCCCCAAGCTTAGATGCTTGAGTCTTCTTGAAATATGCAGGGATGAACCACGGGGGCATCCCCAAGCTTAGACTTTTCACTCTTCTTGATCGTAGTATATCATCCTCCTCTCTTGACCCTTGAAAACTTCCTCCACACCAAACTCGAAACAAACTCATTAGAGGGTTAGTGCATAATCAAAAATTCACATGTTCAGAGGTGAAACAATCATTCTTAACACTTCTGGACATTGCACAAAGCTACTGGAAGGTAATGGAACAAAGAAATCCATCCAACACAGCAAAACAGGCAATGCGAAATAAAAGGCAGAATCTGTCAAAACAGAACAGTCCGTAAAGACGAATTTTATTAAGGCACCAGACTTGCTCAAATGAAAATTCTCAAATTGAATGAAAGTTGCGTACATATCAGAGGATCACTCACGTAAATTGGCATAATTTTCTGAGTTACCTACAGAGAATTAGGCCCAGATTCGTGACGAGCAAGAAATCTGTTTCTGCGCAGTAATCCAAATCTAGTATGAACCTTACTATCAAAGACTTTACTTGGCACAACAATGCAACAAAACTAAGATAAGGAGAGGTTTCTACAGTAGTAACAACTTCCAAGACACAAATACAAAATAAAAGTACTGTAACAAAATAAACACATGGGTTATCTCCCAAGAAGTTCTCTCTTTATAGCCATTAAGATGGGCTCAGCGGTTTTAATGATGCACTCGCAAGAAATAGTAGTTGAAGCAAAAGAGAGCATCAAAAGGCAAATTCAAAACAAATTTAAGTCTAACATGCTTCCTATGAAAAGGAATCTTGTAAATAAACAAATTCATGAAGCATGATGCAACAAGCATAAAAAGATAAAACAAGTGTAACTTCAAAAATTTCAGCATATAGAGAGGTGTTTTAGTAACATGAAAATTTCTACAACCATATTTTCCTCTCTCATAATAATATCCAGTAGCATCATGAGCAAACTCAACAATATAACTATCAAATGAAACATTCTTATCATGAGTCTCATGCATAAAATTATTACTCTCCACATAAGCATAGTCAATTTTATTAGTTGTAGTGGGAGCAAATTCAACAAAGTAGCTATCATTATTATTCTCATCATCAAATATAGGAGGCATATTGTAATCATAATCAAATTTATCCTCCATAACAGGCGGTACTAAAAGACCAATATCATTATAATCATCATAAATAGGAGGCAAAGTATCATCAAAGTAAATTTTCTCCTTAATGCTTGGGGGACTAAAAATATCATGCTCATCAAAGCCAGCTCCCCCAAGCTTAGAATTTTCTATATCATTATCAACAATGGTGTTCAAAGCGTTCATACTAATATGTTCCATAGGTTTTTTAATTTTCGCATCAAACCATCCATGTCTTAAATCAGGAAATAGAATAAGAAGCTCATTGTTGTCCATTATGCCAAACTAGTGTAAACAAGAAACAAAAAGATGCAATTATAGGATCTAAAGGAAATAGCTTCGAGCACACACACAATTGCAACAGAAAAGTACTTTACCTGGGACCGGAGTATGAGTGCCTTTTACCTTTCCTCCCCGGCAACGGCGCCAGAAAAGTGCTTGATGTCTACGTGTGCTTCTATTCTTGTAGACGGTGTTGGGCCTCCAAGAGCGAGAGGTTTGTAGAACAGCGAGCAAGTTTCCCTTAAGTGGATCACCCAAGGTTTATCGAACTCGGGGAGGAAGAGGTCAAAGATATCCCTCTCATGCAACCCCGCAACCACAAAGCAAGAAGTCTCTTGTGTCCCCAACACACCTAATAGGTGCACTAGTTCGGCGAAGAGATAGTGAAATACAGGTGGTATGAATAAATATGAGCAGTAGTAACGGCGCCAGAAAAGTGCTTGCTGGCGTGTGGTTGATGGTGGTAATATTGCAGGAAGTAAAGATGCAGTAAAACAGTAAACAAGCAGTGGTAGCAGTATTTAGGAACAAGGCCTAGGGATCATACTTTCACTAGTGGACACTCTCAACTTTGATCACATAACGGAATAAATAAATAGATGCTAGACTCTACACTCTCTTGTTGGATGATGAACACCACTAACTGTGTAGGATTACACGAACCCTCAATGCCGGAGTTAACAAGCTCCACAATATTCAATGTTCATATTTAAATAACCTTAGAGTGCATGACAAATCAACATAACCAAACCAAGTACTAACATAGCATGCACACTGTCACCTTCACACTACGAAAGGAGGCATAGATCACATCAATACCATCATAGCAATAGTTAACTTCATAATCTACAAAAGATCACAATCATAGCCTACGCCAAGTACTACACGATGCACACACTGTCACCATTACACCGTGCAGGAGGAATAAAATACTTTAATAACATCACTAGAGTAGCACACAGATAAATTGTGATACAAAACACATTGCAATCATAAAGGGATATAAATAAGCACTTCACTATGCCATTCATAACAGTGAATAAGTATTCCGTGAAATATAGCCTAAGAGACCCACACGGTGCACACACTGTCACCTTTACACACGTGGGACAATGAGTCTCCGGAGATCACATAAGTAAAACCCACTTGACTAGCATAATGACATCTAGATTACAAGCATCATCATATGAATCTCAATCATGTAAGGCAGCTCATGAGATTATTGTATTAAAGTACATAGGAGAGAGATGAACCACATAGCTACCGGTACAGCCCCGAGCCTCGATGGAGAACTACTCCCTCCTCATGGGAGACAGCAGCGTTGATGAAGATGGCGGTGGTGTCGATGGAGAAGCCTTCCGGGGCACTTCCCCGTCCGGCGGCGTGCCGGAACGGAGACTCCTGTCCCCCGGATCTTGGCTTCGCGATGGCGGCGGCTGCGGAAGGTTTCTCGTACCGTGGCTTTTCCGTCTCGAGGTTTTAGGTCGGGGACCTTTAAATAGGCGAAGAGGCGGAGTCGGAGGGGCGACGAGGCGGTGACACAATAGGGGGGCGCGGCCCTGGCCCTGGCCGCGCCGCCCTATCATCTGGGCCCACCAGGGCTCCCCTCTGGTGGCTCTCGGGTGTTCTGGAAGCTTCGTGGAAAAATAGGAACCTGGGCGTTGATTTCGTCCAATTCCGAGAATATTTCCTTACTAGGATTTCTGAAACCAAAAACAGCAGAAAACAGAACGGCCCTTCGGCATCTCGTCAATAGGTTAGTTCCGGAAAATGCATAAATATGACATAAAGTATGCATAAAACATGTAGATATCATCAATAATGTGGCATGGAACATAAGAAATTATCGATACGTCGGAGACGTATCAGACATCCATACCGGGACAACATAGACACCAGATAATGGACTCCTCTTTAATGCATAAGCATTCAACAACAGATAATATTCTCATAATTGTGTAGGGCTACAAGAGCACCTCAATGCCGGAGTTAACAAGCTCCACAACATTCAATGTTCTTATTTAAATAACCTTAGAGTGCATGATAGACCAACGCAATTATACCAAGTACTAACATAGCATGCACACCGTCACCGACAGACTATGAAAGGAGGAATAGATCACATCAATACTATCATATTAATAGTTAATTTCATAATCTACAAGAGATCACAATCATAAACTACGCCAAGTACTACATGATGCACACACTGTCACCATTACATCATGGAGGAGGAATAGAGTACTTTAATAACATCACTAGAGTAGCACATAGATGAATAGTGATACAAAGCTCATATGAATCTCAATCATGTAAGGCAGCTCATGAGATCATTGTATTGAAGTACATAGGAGAGAGATTAACCACATAGCTACCGGTACAGCCCTTAGCCTCGATGGAGAACTACTCCCTCCTCATGGGAGACAGCAGCGGTGATGAAGATGGCGGTGGTGTCGATGGAGATGCCTTCCTGGGGCACTTCCCCATCCCGGCGGCGTGCCGGAACATAGACTTATGTCCCCCAGATCTTGGCTTCGCGATGGCGGTGTCTCTGGAAGGTTTCTCGTACCGTGGCTTTTTCGTATCGAAGATTTAGGTTAGGGGGCTTCTTATAGGCGAAGAGTCGGAGTCGGAGGGCTGACGAGGCCGCCAGACAATAGGGGCGCCCCCCTGGGCCGCGCCGCCACCTTGTGTGGTGGGCCTGTGGCTCTCCTCTGGCCCCTCTCAGGTGTTCTGGAAGCTTCGTGGAATTATAAGATGCTGGGCGTTGATTTCGTCCAATTCCGAGAATATTTCCTTACTAGGATTTCTGAAACCAAAAACAGCAGAAAACGAGAAGCGGCACTTCGGCATCTCGTCAATAGGTTAGTTCCGGAAAATGCATAATAATGACATATAATGTGTATAAAACATGTGAGTATCATCATAAAAGTAGCATGGAACATAAGAAATTATAGATACGTTTGAGCCGTATCACAAACCAAATCAATAATTGTAATGAGAGGAAATTATTTTTCTTTAAAAGAAAACAAAGTCAATCACCAAGCTATAAATGATGTGATGCTAGAATAAGCATGTGTGAACCTTTGGTGTGTTTAGTCTAGCATGTAAGTTTTGTTCGGTGATTGTATACCTCGTATTCGTGTATAGACGCTAGTACCGAGGAGTATCAGGAGGAGGAGGGCTACTCTCAGGAGGAGGAAGAGAACTTTGATCACTACCCCACTCAAGGTAAGCTAATATTCTTGCAAACCACCCTAATGCAAAGCTCTACAAGAGCAAGGCACCATCATCATTTACTTTATGTCTAATCAACCTATCCCATGTTTTTACCTTGCAATTATTTTGCTTATTGTATTTCAAAGTTTATTTTTTATTTATGATTCACTTGGTCTAGAGTAGAACAACAGCATCAAAGTTAGCATAGAGCAAATCAAAGCTAGATAGCACCCCTCATGACTAGTTTCTATTGCTAACTAAATAAAATTGACTACTCTAGATGGGAATATGTGAAATGAAATGACTTTGAAAGATTTTGAAGGTGGATGTGACATGAATGACTTGGTGAATTTTGATGAAAACTGATGATTGGGTTCGGATGCGATACCCTTCCAATTATACAAGTACCCCCACAATACCTGATTATGGGTAGGGCTTAACTAGAAGTTTGTGTATCTTAGTATGGGTTCCCTCTTAACAAGCATCATAGGGGTTATGCCGAGGATGCCTCCGTTACAAGTGAAATGATGTGAATATGAGGTGAATGTCAGACCCAAGCCCTGTGCAGTTCCTGGGTTGACGCTTTGTCTTCACCGGGAGGCCAAGCTCATGGGGAGAGGTGCCTATACTAGGGTATATAAGTGAAAGGTTATGGTTGATGATCCGCGTACTGAGTTACGATGATTCGGGGTTATCCTAGCCGCGTCCGCGGTCATGGACAGTTGGAAAGGCCATATTGTTCCGATCAGAATTTTTCCAAAATATGAATGGTGACTTGTGACTTGAATTTGAAAGGTGACTTGACTTGAATCACAACTGAGTTGTGGGAATGGCACTAATCTTCCCACTTGAGTTAGTTAGTTAAAATGAGGAGTCTTTACTAAATGTTTATGAACTAAACTTGGCTTTATGCAAATAAACCTAGAGATTAGCACCCCTTACTAAAACTGCTAAGCAGTTACATTTGTATTAGTTTACGAGTACTTTAAAGTACTCATGGCTGTGTCCCTGGCTATTCAAATGCCAGACTATGAAGAGGAGCATCTGTATCAAGACGACGGACAACAGGACGTCTACGATAACTAGGAGCATCTTCTAACATCAAGCGTTGCTTGTGGAATAGATAGTCCACTACTACTTCGCTTCCGCTACGTATTGTGTTGTTGGTCAATAGATCAACCATTTGTGTAATATGGGATCATGTGATCTATTGTTGTAAGACGATTATGTGTTGTAATAAATGATGACTCTATGATATTCAACTGTTATGTCTCACAAAAACAATCTTCCTGGGATTGCGTGTATGACATAATAAGCATCTGGACTTAAAACTCCGGGTGTTGACACCTCTGTTCCGGGTTTGGGCCTGATTTTGTGGCCCGATGCTTGGGCCGGGCCGGGCATGGGCGGCGATTTTACGTGTTTTACTGAAGCGGCCCGGCCCGAGGCCCGACGGGCTTTCTCCTTGATGGGCCAAGCTTGGGACACTTTTTTCGGCCCGGTGGTCAGGCCGGGCCGGGCCTGGGTCAGGATTTTTTGCTTCGGGCTTTGGTCGGCCCGGCCCGAGGCTTGGCCCGGCCTGAGAAATGCACAGGTATATTCGTGACACACGATGTTACACAGAGCTAGATATTATTCTCGGAGTGTAATATTATCTAGCCACTTATCCTCCTAAAACCTTATTTCCTAGCCAACCTTAATTGAGAATGAACTATATGGGAAAACCCCGTGTTTCTTCATTGCTATTAGAACAACTCAGAAGTGCGAGTCCAGGGTTTCCAATAAACCTAAAATAATGCATGAGAGCCAACACTTGGCTTATTTAGATATGTCTAGATATATTTTGTGTGTAGATACATCTAAATCTACGATAAGTAATATAGAAGGGAGGAAGTACATTGCAACTCAAAATATGCTCGATTAATATGAGGAGTGCCATCGAAAACAAACAAAAACCACGCCAGAGTCACAGACACAGTGGAGTGCACGGGCACACAATGGAGTATGTTGGGTATAGGATGTCCTGATGTCCACGAAGATATATCAGCGCAAGAAGACTAGCATCTCCTCATGGTTTCGCCGGTCGGCCGTTCTTCGAGGAAGAAGCTGGAGGCACGCCAGGGAAGCCAGGGATCAACGGCGTCGGCGGTAAGAAGGGCACCGGCGGCAGGATGGACGGGGGCGGTGGCGGCGGAGGCGGCGGGTTAAGCAACGGCAGCGGCAGCACGGGCGGTATCAACGACGTCGGCGGTGGCTGCGGGACGAGCGGCGGCAGAATGGACGGCGGAGACGGGGTGGGGAACACCGGCGGGACGAGGGACGGCGGCGCCGGCGTGATCGGGTTCGGAGGGATGGGCACGCCGCCGATGTTGGGCGGCTCCGGCACGAGCGGGATCGGCGGGAAGAACAGGCCCTTCTCGCTGCAGACGGCCCTGTCGTGGCACGGAACGGCGTCCGGGGCACCTGCGATCGATCGACATGGCACAAGAATCGCGCCCGAATGTTAGCTAGGACTTTTGCCCGAACGTAAGGTGTAGTAACAACTTCAATCTGAAGCTAGTGGCGCACCTGAGGAAGCAGCATCCGTGGCCGCGCCGCCGGGGTGGACGACGGCAGGCGTGCGCTTCGGGTCATGCCGGGCGGCGAGGTGGCACTGGAAACAAGAGAGGAGCGCAACCAGTAGCAGGAGCAGGTGCGAACTGCGCATTCTGGTGGCGCCAGAACGGTCCATCTTCTTGAGAAACAGAGGCGCCATTGATTTGAACGTCGTCTGCTTGTGCTTAGCTCCGGTATTTATGCACGCGGAGGAGAGGAGTAGAAGAACAGAACCGATACGCCCTCTTGGAAGGCTCTGCCGCTTCGTTGTCAGGGAAGAGACATGCATGCATGTACCATCGTCTTCGTCCCGTGTGTGGCTTTGTCACCATGCGTGACTCTCCCTTCACGGGCAGAGTTAACGAGAGCTGGGTGCCTAAATTCTTCCAGAAGATAAGGTTCTTTGTGTGGTGCCCTGATGCTTGACATGGACCATTTTGTCTGTCGCCCTTCGTGTTTTTTTTTCTATCGACATGCTCCCGTGTTGGAACTTGGAACTGAGCGGAGCAGACCATAGCTAGGAGAAGGAGATACACAAGATAGGGGCTCCTCCACATGCAAACCCCGGTGGCGGCCGGGCGCGCTCACACCTGCATCGTTGGCCTGGGATCCTAAAAATGACCGGGCGCGTTTGTTTGCATTGGTTTGTGGACGTAAAAATAGTCTTCAGGCTAATATTGTCTGTTTACGTCTGGGTGTCTCCAGCAATCCGATTTCTATCCGGTGAGGCAGGTTTAAGGTTATTTTCACCGAAAATGTGCAATATGAAATAAATTGAAATGGAGGTTCAAAATACTTTATTATTACAACCAAATAAATGTGAAAGTCTACATGCATCAAGCATTAAAATACATAGGCATACTTCACAATTAACAAATAAAAGTAGATGATGCGTTTGGAAATGTTGACTTCAACGTTCATATTTAGGAACTCCTCCTAGATATCTGCCTCAGGGTTTGGCTCAACCAACTCAGCGTGAAACTTTCATCCATGTTCTTTGCGGTCATCAAGCCGCTCTGTCTCGACGATCATGTTGTGTATGATCACACAACATGTCATCACCTCATGTATGGTCTGAAGAGAACATATTCTAGACGGGTGACGAACAATAGCCCAACGAGCTTGGAGCACACCAAATGCCCACTTCACATCTTTCCTGACAAACCTCTTGCACCTTGACAAATCTTTTATCCTTTTATGTTTGAGGATTACGGATTATCTTCACTAGTGTGGCACGGTCAGGATAAATGCCACTATCAAAATAATATGATTTGTCATATGCATTGCCATGATCTCATAGCTCATCTTAGGAGCAGTGCCTTCCATAAGCCGATTGAACACCGGAGAGCAGTTGAGCATATTAATGTTATTGTGCGAACCGGCCATGCCAAAGAAAGAGTATCAAATCCACAAATCTTGCGACATCACTCCCTCAAAAATAATAGTGCATCCCTCGGTATGGACGTTGTACTGACCCTGCCATGTAAATGGACAGTTCTTCCACTGCCAATGTTGTACTGATACCGGCAATTTATCGAATAGGTCCTGGGCGTCGAGGCTAGTAGGCGCTCCCAAGAACGCAAACGATGCGGGCAGGACCTCTCCACTACCCTAACTCCGAGCCCGGACCGAGGAGGAGGCGTGACATGGAGAGACCTGGTAGACAACGACGGTGTGGTGCGGCAATGGTGGGGTGGCGGGGGCGCCCTAGGTCTGCAAAGAAGGGGCGGGGGACAAGAGCGAACGTTACTCGATTTCGTTGTCCCTAACGTGCGGGACCGGCTAGGAATACAAGGTCATGAAACGCGTCCGCACAGACGTATTCCCGGCGCAAATTTAGGTCACGTTTGCTTTTCCGCTGAGAGGCCAGACATTTTACATCGGGCTGCTGGGCTGGGATGCAGATCCATTTTTCGTCTACACGAACGCAAATTATCGCTTTAAGTTGGGCCGCTGGAGATGACCTTAATCTCTTTCCATCTTGTGCGCTCTCGTGAGTGTGAGAACTGACCAACTAGTCCAGGAGATGCCCAACGATGTGACCAACTAGTCCAGGAGATGCCCAACGCTGTGTTGTTTCTTTTCGAACCATCACAAAGTTGTACGTACGACTCCGGTCATCACCTGCCCCCAATTCTGTCTCTCGTCAGAAAACAAGGTCAACTTGTCTCACAGGCTACAACATACAGTACTTAGTTACCCGGCCTGGAATACCCTACTTGCATACTGAACTGTTATATGCCAAGAAGATTAGACGGACGAATCAAGTATACAGTGCTCCACGGAACAACATAAAACATGGGAATTCACAATAACTAGATTTAGATGTGCGCTTTGGCGCACGATCCCGTGAAGCTCGTGTATTAGTAGGAAAATAATAATAATTATATATGCTTACAAAAACATAGTGATGATCATTTTGTAATACACTTAATAATAAACCGAAAAACTCTACGATATTAAGATATTGGTCGATCTTTTTTCTGGTAGGACATCAACACGACTCACTGGAGGTTGCTCATATTAAGACCGCTCTCCCTCCAGGTTCATACATAAGATTCATCAAGGTGGATTAATAATTGGCAATTGGTGCCAATTGCAGTTTAGTCCAAGTAGAATAGATTCTCCTTTTGTGACCTGCAAATCACAAGAACTGCAGTATGCCATATACACACAACTTCTGGTTCACCGTCCATGACAAAGAAAAAGCACACACATTTAATTTGGAATTACAAAGTTACCTGTAAAATATATAAAAAAGAACAATATGACAGATGACAAAGAGAACAATATGCATTGGGCCGAGAATGATCCAGCTAAATACACTTGACACCACATAATATGGGATTTTTAAACTGCAAATAAGGCACCTCACTATAGGACACACCTCACGTAGTTAATATATTCAGTACATTAACTTTCGATACTCATACAAAAAGCCAATAGTTTGGGTGACTAACTTAACCAATATGCATGCACATTATAAACTTCAATTGGAAAGACATGTGCACAGTTTTGAACTAATTAAATAGAATATATGATCTAACATAACTATTAAGATATTAACATAAATGGATGATTCTCCAAAAAAAAAATTACAGCTTAGAAGTGCTCAATTAGAGTGAGCACATAGTAAACTGAGAGGCCCATGAATTTGATTTAAGCAGTAACATTTTTAAGACAGTGAGAAGCTTGGCAGTGAGAATTACTTGCTACTGACAGTGTACCTTAAACTGAGAACTTTGACAGCGAGAACAACTTGAAGCTGAAAGTGTCACTTAAACTGAGAAGCTTGGCAGTGTGTATAATGTAAGACAGTGTAATGTGTTGATAGTGCAAAGGAGGAAAAAAAAGAAGGTAAAACGCAGGTCACTATGTGTGAGATTTACTTGCTGCTGAAAGTATGGCTTAAATTGAGAAGCTCGACAACTTGTATAATGTAAGACAAAGTTATATGCTGATATATATATTTTGATAGTAGAAAATCTATAGGCCATAATCCAAAAGTATGAACTCGAAGGTCTTACATTATACAAACTGTTAGTGTTATAGAACAAACTCGAGCAAGCTGCTTTTGCTCCATACAAATCAGGGGATTAGGTAAGCAAATTCATACCTACATGAGAACACATAGAGATGCCAGTCCAGCACACACAAGCTCATCTTCACGAGCCTCCTTTCCCCACCACCGTGCTCAAGCGCAGCTGCGCTCCTCCTCTCCCTCTTGTTGGGCACTCGACGGTAAGAACACAATCCAAGAGGTGGGCATAGAGCCACAACCGGCATCACATTTTGCAGCAAAAAACCGAGGAGATGCATCCGTTCGTCCATCTCCAGTATTTGGGGGCTCCGGTGCAATATTCGATATGAGGCCCTAATACTGAATTTTTTATTAACACAAAATTAAATCATTTTGTTAGTGTTTTTTCAGTAATATATTCATAATCAATCATCTCCAACATGTCACTCTCAAAAATTATCTAGTCATATTATTAAGTCTTCCTAAACCGATGTGTAGTTTTCACATAATCAAGGCAATAGGCAAAAAAAAACATTGGTACAAGGCAAAGATAGAGAAAACTACCTGGCAGAGAAATAGGAGCAGCAACGACCTGCAACCTAAAACCTAAAAAAAAGCAGAACAATTCTTATTCTATATTCCAGAAACATGTAGAGCCATAGCAATAAAGATTCCTTGAACAAAACAGACTAAATCATATCACAGATGAATACTAACAATGGCAAACAGCAGAGCAATAACAAGGCATGTAGATAAAAGGGAAAGCGAGACCTGCACATTAGTAACCAAGCTCTCACTTTTATTGCGCACTATAATCTTAATGGTTGAAAACATGAATTGCATTATCAAGCAATGAAAGATCAACATAGAACCAGAAAAAGGAAAAGCATTTAACAATCTTGACATTTCAAAATCAAACTCTAACCTTTATAACAAAAATTAAAGAGGATTATCTCTGCCTTTATTACACAACCATCAGTTACTAATAGGAAAAAATTACAATTCAAATTTCAATAGGAAATAACAGGAAAATATGCAACTATCAGTTACTAATAGCAAGAACAAGCGACTACCTATTATTACCAAACTCGGGTGCATAACATTGTTCGCTATTCTTGCAATTAATCATCGCTCAAGAACAGTATACAATACTGTAAGATATTATCTAGTCATGCAATCATGCACAAAACTGTTACTTTTACTTATTAGAGAACTAACACCAACCAGAATCTAACCAAGTTATCTTGAAAAGACATGCATGATAAATCGCAGTGAGCATAAACATATCCATACAGAGCAAATTAAGTTGAAGAATCATATTTATACATCAAGAAGTGTGCGCTGAAGAAAAGTATTTAGCGGCTGCACAAAATATAGCAAAGAGAATTGACAACAAAATCACATCTAAACTTTTAACAAATAAATTTGTTCTGCAATAAGGTAAACAACACTGAAACTTGCATGGCTGAAGAAAAGAATCAAAGAAAATAGACGACATGAACTGAAAGAAGGACATTACCACATTATTTCTTTAAACTTGTCCCTTTGGCCTTACTGGCATGGTCGACCAGCTTGTAACTGTAACCAGAATCTGTAGATATCAGAGCACCACAGGTTCATAGAAAAAAATAACCTCCACGTATCTGAAGTAATGAGGGAATGTATACTAATGACTAAACTGCATAAATTGCAAAGTAATTATTGCATAAACCTCTATTTAGCTAAATCTCCTTCGGTGAAGGCAGTGACAAGGCGGCGCTGCTCCTATTAGTTTCCAAATAAATTCATCACAATTATTTCATACAAGTTGAGATAAATCATATCAAAGCAAATATTAGTTTCCACAAGGGAATAGATGGTATCACCTCTAAACTTGAGAACCTAAGCGCATTTTTTCCTTTCTACCTCTACTTGCATATATCCCTGATCTTGTAACAGAGATACTTTAGACCCCAATTTGTTTCCACCTCATTTATAGACATCAATCATGCCAAAAAATATCAGAACATAAGATTTCAAGGACAAATGTAATCCACTACCGATAATTCTCAAAGAACATCAGCAAGAATAAGTTCCTAGAAGTGGACTATTGGCATGAATGAACTACAAATACAGCTACAGAACCACATTATCAAAATAGTACGAAGAAACAACTCATTGCTACTGCAGTTATTCCACGTATATGCATGTCGTACTGCAAGCATTGGGACGTCGTAGTTGGCCTGCAGCTGCTCCAATACCACCGGTCCATGCCACCCGGTCGCTTTGGCAGCACCTCTGTACTGTCGAGTCGTTACCGCAGCTCCTCCCCGATGTCAGTTGGCCGATGCCGATCCTCTGCTTGCTCACCGTCGGTCGCCTTCCCAATGAAAAACAAAGCCTTCTCGATGAATCGTTGCCAGCACACTTTCCATCCCGCCCGCTGTTCCGCAAGGAAGGTCGACGGAGCCAAAGACGCGAATTTCCTAGCACGGCCCCTCTCCACGTCGCTCTCCAAGCATGGTCGTGACCATGGATATCCTTCAACATAACCCCAAACATGAAACAAACAGTTTTAGCATATCATCGAGCAGTGGCGTGCACAATTTGTTCTACATCAGAGAGCTAGAAAGTTCAGACATGGAGTCGATTAGAAGGAGAGGGACCACGAAGTGTGCCTCACCTCGCAGTCCGCTGACCAAGAACCATGGGCCAAGGAAGCTGATGGAGGTGACCATGCGCCCCAGAAGCTCTTCCTCACCATCAAGCCATGTCGCATCTTCAGTGGCAGACCTCCATATCGCATCTTGCTCCGCTCATCCTCGTGGCTATTGAAATCCGAAATCCGCCACCTGTGCATTGTTGCCTGCTGCTTTGATAGAAACAGAGAGAAGACAAAAGACGGGAGATACAAATTAGAGAAAGAGGAGGGAGAAAGAGAGGAGAATAGGGGAAGGGGAAATCACCTAGAACTGAGGCGCGACGGTGGAGCAATGGCCCTGGAGGCGCCGCAGGTCCCCGTCCAGCGCGACCGCGCTGCGCCGCAATGCGTCCTCGTCGGCGGCGTGGCGCACGGCGAGGGCCGCCGCCGCCTCCCGCAGCTCCTGCGCCGCCTCAGCCGCAGCCGCCTGCTCCTCTAGGCCGCACGTGTGCGCCGCAGCGCGTCCTCATCGGCGGCGCAGCCGGGGGTCGCAGCGCGTCCTCGTCGGCGGCGCGGCGCACGGCGAGGGCCGCCGCCTGCTCCTCCGAGCCGCACGCGTGCGCCGCAGCGCGTCCTCGTCGGCGGTGCAACGGGGGTCGAGGCGGCGGCCGGCGCTCGTGCTGTCCGGTGGCTCGAGGCGGCGACCTAGGGAACGAGGGAGCGGGGCCGGAGGCGGCTCGAAGCGCCGCGGCCGGGAGGCGCCGGCCGGCGACGACAACGGGGCTAGGGCGGGGGCGGGGCGGCAGCTGGAGGCGGCGGCGGGCGACGAGGGCGGGCGGGGGCGGGGGCGCGAGGCGGCTAGGATTTTTTTTTTTTTTGCCCTGGGGGCTCGCTTTTATACCAGGCCGCGCGACATACCGAAAATACCCCTGCGGGGTGGAGATCCACTGCCCGACGCCAATGTGCACTGACAAAGATGCTAGTCGCAGTGGCTGACATGCGAGGCCAGCAAAGGTGGGACCCACATGCAGCCGAAGGTGGGTAACAATTTGTCATTGTATGGGGTTAGCTAGTGAGAGGAGTGCCCAAAACGAATGGACTAGATGCACCGATGAAAAGATCCGACGGTCCGCTCAAATCGTTGTGAGACCCCTATGGGGGGCATCTATTATACCTTTGGATGACAGCAATGGAAGTACAAACTGTTTCTTCATGTCTAATAATTTAGTTACATTGCAAGAACAAGAAGATCATCAGTTTTCCTATACAATCTCTGCTGCTTGACACAAAATAACCAAGCAATAACTTAAGCATTATGTATTGGGAGCATTAACAATAGCTCAACCAAGACTCACATTTTCTTGACATTGGATGTTGACAGCTTATCACTTTGTCGTGGATTCGTGTAACTCTTTTTCCAAGAATCTCAATTCTTCACAGTAGCCAAATTGCTACTCTGTGGTGTTGTAATATATAGATTACATTGTTATGATACAGAGAACCAGCCACTCGGCTACAGATATTACAGACAACTGACGTATCTACACTGTACTGATACAACACAATTCTACATTCCTACTGTATGAACAACAAAACAACCCGTAATTGACTAATTACATCCTTGTACTCTATATGCATACAACAACAAAGATGCAAATGCATGCATCCCGATTGGCACTGAAGGGGGAAACTGGTAAAAGTATTACACAAGGTTTTGGCGCAGCAAAGACTGAGCCTCATCAGTGCTCCCATTCCCATCCTGTGCTTTCCAGAGGTTCTTGAGGAAGCCATGCCGCTGCTGTGCCTTGGGAGAGTCCATCAAGTTCCCAGATGCCTGTGGGGATAGCTTAATGGAATTTGATGATGAACTCTGCACATGCTGGAGGCATACTTGCACGGCGTCATGCACCCGCACGAAACACCACCCTGCACCGATCATGTCTATGATGCCCGCTGTTGATAGCAGTAGGTGCACCTGCCGGTTAGGGTTCGCTATAGCGATCTGCAAGTAATACAAAAGGCCTCCCAGGGTTTTAACACACAGATACATTACTAGTTTTCATACTGTAGAATAGAAGAAGTGCTCAGGATAAGAACCTGGATGTCGCGTGCTTTGTATTCTTGGTTCAAGTCCTTGAGAGCTTGAACAGCACTCGAGTCAATGTATGTAACAGCTGCATGCCCAAATTTTACCATCATCTAAACTATTCATCTAGGTAGTCCAATTAATCATAAGATACGGTTTTAAAGCGAAAGAGAAACAGTTATGTGCAAACAACAGTATTTAGCATGCGTCTTAACAGACATCGCCACAGAAATGAAAGGGCTTACGTGACATCTCGAGGATCACAAAGTACACCCTTCCAACATCAGGTCCCCGGTTTGAAACTGGGAGTTTGAGCTCATATTCGCGCAACCTGATAAAGAACTTCCATCAAGATGAACTTTACTAATAATAAGACAAATTACTGAAACAGATGAAGAGATTCACCTGTCCTTTATGTAACTTATGTTAGCAAAGTAGATTGGTGAATCAATTCGGACAACAACAATTCCATTGTATGTATAAGCCTCAGGGTACTGCAATGTATTCCTGTACACGGTGGTTCCAGGCAAACGGCCCAAAACAGCTGCAGAAGGGCCATAAAAACATATTAAAATAACTCTGAGATACAACAGAACAGCACCCTGAGATACAACTCTGGTTGCTCATTCCGAGGCATAATGATGGTGTGGTATCAAGCAGATTGCAAGTGGTCATCATGCTTAGACTCTAGAGTAGTACATTTACTCACCTATATGTGGATTTGCTGATTCATGAATTACAAATGCCAGCGAGAACCCAACCTACAAAGGAAAATGTTACCCATCAAATGAATGGTTCATCTTCATACAAAATCTGAAAATTTTCATGCCAGTCTTATCTACACTTCAGTTAAAGATCAATATAATAGTAACTCAAATGACTAGATACAAATTCATACTTACCCCAACAAGGACACCAATCTCAATGCCAAAAACTAATGTAGTAATAAACGTCATTGCCCATAGAAAGAAATCCTTCTTATCAATACCCCACAAGAAAATGGCCTCGTCATAATCTACCTAGATACATTCCCAATATCAATGAGAAATCAGGTGTCGAACAATTTAAGTTATGAAAAAATAATCCGTTAGAACTGATACAACATGTTAGAGCAAAATTTGCTAGTTGAAACAGAAGTAAATAGACATAACTTTATTTTTTGCGGAGAAGGTACTAAATTTCCATCAGGCATCATGGTTAGCTTGAGTATTTGTTACAAATTCTTAATCATAGTATGTATAAATGAGTTCAGATGCCCTTACCAGGCCAGTGACAGCAGAAATCACAATGGCAGCCAATGCACACTGAAGGAAAAATGATATGAAATGATAAGTATACATGGAAAAGTTCATATCCTATCAAGCACAAGTATAATGCTGCAAAAAAAATTGATTTGAAATATTTTATGGTTTACATTTGGCAAAACAGCTCATAAAATTACCTTACAAGGTTGAATCTTACAAAAATTAAGTTCCACATAGAGCACAATAAAGTTTACCTTTTAAGAAACATGATTGTACAGTTGATTTGACTATTAGGAGTAAAATTAACTTATGTGATAAGTTTACATGTTTTTGCTACCTTTTATACACTATAGTAAATAAATTTGTCATAATAAATCTGCCAACGTAAAACTCAAACTTGATCCCTATTTTCTTGTGAGGAAACTTAAATCTGCAAAATAATATACACCCAATAATACAAGGCTTGTTGGGTACGCTTAATATTGCCAAAATGATATAAGAACAGTTTGATTCCAGGTGGAAATTCCAAATTCGTTCCTACATATATACTTAGCAAGGCCTTAAGATACAGTGATACCATTGTTAATCCACACTGTTGGTAGCATTAATACACAAAGAAAAAGGTGAGCACAAGGTTTTAAACGGGAAACTTCATTGAGCAACCCAATGGTTACTTAAAGAGAGTTATCAAAACAAAGCACATGACTAATCTTACCTGAGGTATATCAGTAAATAATGGTGTCATAAACAAGAGAGCACCGCAAATTATTATGCCCATTATAATTCCTGATAATCCAGTCTTTGCCCCACTTTCATGATTCACAGCAGACCTAGAAAAGGAGCCTGCATGGACATCCATCAATAATCAGCTTTCAAAAACCTCAAGACTCACGAGTAACTAAAACATCTCAATTTTTTTAGCTAAAGAACAGAGAAGAAATACAGATGAATGAAGTAGCGCGCACTCATTAAATATGTTTAATATTTTACCTGTAGCAGGGTATGAAGAGAAGAATGAACCACATATATTCGCTATGCCAAGCCCAAATAACTGTAACAAGGAGAACTTGATCAGAAGGGTTGATTTTTTTAATAAATAGCTAGAAACAATAAACACTGCTATATGCAAATGCATGCATAGTTTTAAATATTTTTGTAAATAACAAAAAAAAATGCAACATTGATAAACTGCTACATCTAAATCAGGACCATTCACACATCAATATTGCCTAAGTTGACTGGGACATTCATGCCTCTGGAAAGAATAATCACCTAAGTTTTAGACCACATGCTTTGATGGAACATATCATTCCAAAATCTGAAGTGCAAGGTGATTTAGGAAAGAGAAAAATGAAGCAAAAGAAATGGGTGCTAAATTTATCGTGTTTTCATTTCATCACAAATGACATGATTGCCTGAAATCTTATGATAATTAAGTTGACTAAGCCTGTAGAAGTTATCTATGCTAGTAGTTATTAACCCACATACGATATCATGATTTATGCATGCTAAGTTGCTAAACCCCCCTCCGTTACTTGGATAACATATTGTGGGCGTGGAGAGGGGGGGGGGGGGACAATGCAAGGCAGCAGATAAAGATTATTAGCTGTTTCCATTGTTACCAAGTTGTATCCTAGAGACAAGGATAACCTCGACCCAAGGATGGTGACACTATACCAACAGGCAGCACTGCAACCTGTGGCTAGCGCGACCTAACCTACAGGGGCGGACAGCGACGCCACTGTTTGATTCCTTGACAACAGCAGCAATGCTTAGCAAAGCAACGATACCAACCATATCTACCATGTCCAGGAGGTCTGAGTGCATGAGGATGTGCCGCATCAATCCTAGGTAGGACGTCCAGGAAGCATGCGCACACAAGCACGATGGACAGATCACCCCTTCCTGAGAACTGGAACTGAAGGGTCATTCCTACGCAACCATGATGCTCGACGTGACGCATTGCTCTGCGTCTGCAGGCATTCTGCTACGGTGCTACCTACAGGAAGTAGGTAGCCACATCTGCAGCGGTCTCGGTACAAGCAAGGTGCATGCTTGGGTTGTGTGGGCTACTCATGCTTGTGGTACCCAGCACTACTGCATCATCAAGCAAAGGAAGTTGTACTCCATGGGTGGTGGTGATACAATTATCCAAGGCAGCGGCACGCCGGCATGGGACTGTTCTTTCCTGAAGGCGTAAGCAACCTCTTCGCTATGCTTGATTCATTTAGGTATAGGCTTCTTCTGATATACCTCTGGCTACGGCACACCCAGACCAGAATCCTGGGATGAGAACTAAAAGAACTGACGAGAAGGGGTGTAATGTTATGAGTGTGAATGAGGCGCATAGGACGCCGCACACAAGACAAGGTTGATAGCAGATAAAGATTAGTTAGTTGTTGCCATTCGTAGCACGATGCACCCTAGAGTTTAAGGCTAGAGAATTATAAGCTTGAGCCAAGCATTTAAAAGAACTTCAATCTACTACTAGCAAGAAAAAGACTATTTACTTGACTTAATTGAGGTGCTGCTCTGTGCATCTGGAAAGTTCATGTCAGAGTTGGATGTTTTTGCAGAGCACAGTTAAGTAGGTCGTCTGGTAAATTGTTTCCTTAGTTTTAGAGAACAGATAGATAGTTGGTATGACCCCAAGGTGAAGGACCATCATCACCAACTAGTTTCCTCATAGGAGTGAAGAGTGCATGGAACATGTTACTACAGTTAACTACATAACATTATGAAAAAAATTATACAATTGTGTTCGAAGAACAAATGCGATCAGCTTGTACCAACAAAACTAATTACTCAATGTTTCTGTCATCATACCTCTTTGTTCGAGTCCAATTCATAGCCATTCTTAGCAGCTAAAGCTTTAGCAATCCCAACAGATTCCTAAGAATATATACCACAAACGTTTAATATCCACTAAATAAAGTACGGAACACAAGACAAATAGAAAGATAGCAATATGTTTTTACCAAAATGGCAACACCAGTGATAAGAACTGCAGTTGGCATTAGGGACATCAAATGTTCAAATCCTCGGGGAATGGAGAACTTGGGAAGGCCTTGTGGTATTTCACCTACCTAGGCACTCAAGAAATGGAGGATAACTTGTGATGTAGTTATCCATGATAATGTATGACATGAGGTAAATTTAACTTGACAAAACAAAAATATCACCAAACATGTGGTTAGCCAAAGCGGAAATCAACATGAGTGTTGAGTGTGGCAGTCTGTTAGCAGTGACTCGCTGAGAACTTGCACGCATGAAAGACGAGCATTTACCATATGCACAATTTGAGTTAAAAAATGGAAAATTATCATAACACCACACATCAGGCATCACGCCTGTGGTATTTCTTGACTTCCACAGAACATCTTATCAAAATAAAATGTCTGGATAGCCATCTGTGATTATAACATTTGATAATACACACGTGAAAAAAAACTCAAAGAATGCATATGCACCATCAAACAGAATAGATGTCAAATGAAAAAAAAGGAGCATGCCAAGGTACATGTTTCATAGCTATTTTAGTGAATATATTGCATAACATCGCATGATTCAGGATAGATGAATATAAGGAGCATACTCACCACTGATATGGCAGATGGACGGAAAACTTTCACAAACAATGTTCCAAGAACAACAGCTGTTAGTGGACCAGAGGCTCTCAGAAAACGTAATTTTTTATTTGTTTTTCCCTGCAAAAAATTTAGGGGTCATAAAAATGATATACCAAAGTATGCTATTTCGAATCAAACAGTAAACTGAAAAGTAAATGAGAGATAAAGCCATGCCAACTTACTAGTTTTTTCATTATTAGAAGAATAGCAAGAAACACTGATCCCATTAAAAATGGAGGCCAGGAGAACTGCAAAACAGTGCTGCTATATTATTAGGTTAAAATACCACATAAATCATGATCTGAAACAGTAATATTAGCAGTTTTAATGTATGCAGTGTGCCTAGGAAGGTTGATTTATGTTTTGTAATATGTATAATTGGCAGAGCATAAAACTTGAGAACTGTTCACTGTAATCAGAAGAATGCATTCGCATTTTTATTGTTAAAAAAGTACTGGGTTCAGTTGTTAAGTAGGTAGATCAGAGGTTTCAAAGTTTGATACATCAAGCAAGAATACTAAAAAACAAGAAAATGAGACGCAAGTCACGAGTCACTGAATGAAGGTGTGCTTGTAGGAAGTTCTGAACTCTAGTTACACATGGTTTCATCCCAGTGACCATGCTTACTGTCAAGATAGCAGCAGACACCCATACAGAAGCAGATCCAAGTTTTTTATGTGGCCATTCAGGGGACAGTTACAGATTTACACACTTTACACAATAAAGTAAGAAATAAATTATCATGTAAAAATAATAGAAAACACAAGGAAATAAAAGTGTATGCTTATCTGGGACACTTCACAGTCGACAGTATCCAACTAAGTGATGCTCACAGACATATGCTAAGGTTTGCAATGGCAGTGACAATAGTAGCTAATGGCTATCAAAATATTTTCAAGCCATATGCTTAGGCAGCAGTGTGGATCTAAAATAAGACATGGAACGATATAAGGGGCAGAAGAAAGCACACCTGATCTATTCCTGCAATTATACTCTCAATAAGTGGTATAATTTTGCTGCTTCTTGTAACACTGTAACCTAAGAAATACTTGATTTGGGACAAACCAATTACAATGGCTGAAGCTGTAGTGAATCCAGATATTACCGAATGGCTGATGAAACGAATAAGCCAACCAAGTCTGCCAAAAAAGGAAAATGCATGACCCACATGCACTATTCCAAAAATATTCAAAAAAAAAGTTCATGGATATAGTGCATGTTCAATGCAAAATATAAAGGTCTTCCATACAAACCATAAAGACAAGCTATACATGTGAACAGTTCATGATGCAGTGCTTGCTTTTATTTTATTTCCATGTATGGAGGTGGGATATTTTGGAGTGTACGTGGGGGTGGGGGTACACTGATGCTCCCTTTCTACATATACTATACAAGCACCGAGTGTTGCTTTTGTAATATGCCCCTTTTTCCCAAAGTCAAATGATTTCAGGACAGTTTTGCCAACAAGACAAAATACAATGGAAAGCAGCTTGGTCCTTTGGGTAAACACTAGCAGAAGATAAATCATCCGAAGATGAAGATATGCAGCTAGGGAGTTAATCATCTGAGCCATACACATTGTTATATTACTAATACGAAAGCATAGAATAACAATGAATCTGCATACATGTTACAAGAGCAAGTTCAATGCTTTCAAATTTTAATTTTTCCAAAATGGATAAGCAGGAACACCAACTTTCCTCAATGAACAGAATTACCTTAGCAATCCCATCAAGCATTCCAATATCCCAACCATGAAAGCCAACAATATGGCTAATTCTGTATACAGCTCACTAGATGAATTAACTATACCCCCAAGAACATTGGACACTAGCAGGGAAACAAGTGCCACTGGCCCTACTGCTAATTGTCGCGAGGACCCAAAAATTGCGTAGACAATCAGTGGGACAAAGCCTGTGTCTGTTCAGCACAATGGAAATGAAAACAGATGATTTGCATCAACTAGTATGCTCTTTTGAGTATATAAAGAAAATAGAAAGTAAGGAGAGTCAGACGTAAGCACTTACACAGCCCATAAATTGGGTGAAGCCCAGCCAGCTTTGCATATGACATTGCCTACAACACAATACAAAAATGAATTTCTGACAAAAAATGTAGAGCAAATGGAGGGTACAAAAAACTAACACCAACCAGCACGCACATGAACAGGAATGTTCGTTACTAACTTTTAGGAAAATCAGGACAATGAACAAGTTATGTAACCAAGCTGAGATATTGTGCACAACTTTCAATACAACTTAGCAGGAAGACCCAATAAGTTCAGTTAATCCAGAAAAATAAGCAAATAAGCGCCGAATATAAAAAATATACATAAAGAAACATACCAAATTCAAACGAAATTAGTAAAAAATCACAATAAATAAAATTATGGCGCCTTTACCCTGGTACACTTGGTAATCAATGGTTGCCGAGGAACCCAATTACCACCTATGAATTCATACAATTTTCCCCCAATATAGGCTGTGGCGATCTCATTCGTTCTGATTAAACAAGTTACGCTTAACTGAAGGATGTGTTACTTGTAACTATCAATAACCAGAAGCCCATCACATGGAAAATAGGATATGAAAATACTGCATTTGCCAATGCACAAATCAACCTAATAGCAGAAAGCTTAATTCTGGAATGTGCTAATAGTGGGCACAGGCAACTAGCTATGCACCAACCTTCTCATCTAACTTGAATAAATTACAGAGCTCAACTCCATATTTGAAATAATAATACTTCAAAACCTTGCATGAAAAATCAATTCAATGCCACTGTTTGCAAACAAACCACATATGGGATGGACAAAGTTGCTCGTAGTAACACTCCCTTGTGCAGTTAACTACTCAATTAAGCTGTATTCACGACTTCAGATCACAGAATTCGTGTTTAACCGGCTCCAATAGAATAGCATTTTAGAAATTTTCTCATAAACGGACACCAGCAATACTTTAAGACGAGCAATAGAGCAAACAGTAGTTTATTTTCTTGACTCGAGCGACCAATAAATCAATAAGCTCGAGCAGGAGCCAAAAGATTCAGTTAATTTCCAGAGATATATATTTTTCGAGTAAAAGTCTAAATGAACTTGGTCATTATAAGTTTATAACATTGCATAGCAACAGTGGATCCTGTCAAAGCAATATAAGATCTAAGAATTTAAGCTGCACGACTTTACATCTCAGAATTCGTGTTTACCTGACTCCGATAGAATTTAGAAGTTTTCTCATAAACAGACACCAACAGTACTATAAGACAAGCAACAAGCAAACAATACTAGTACAGTACAGTACTAGTTTATTTTCTTGACTCGAGCGACCAATTAGTCCATAAGCTCGAGCAGGAGCCAAAAGATTCAGCTAATTTTCAGAAATATGCATACTTTGAGTAAAAAATCTAAACGAACTTGGTCATTATAACATTGCATAGCAGTAGTCGATCCTGTCAAAGCAACATAAGATCTACTCCAGTAATCAGTAGTGGAGCAAAAGCGTACCTGGGGCACAAGCATGACCCCGACAGTGATGCCGGCGGTGAGGTCGGCCTGGAGGTCGTCCTTCCACCTGTACCTCCGCATCCACGCCAAGCACGGGAGGGCGGCCTCCGCCCACTCCCACGGCCCCATCCCCCGCGCCCTCTCCATCGCCGCCGACAGCAACGACGGCGCGGAGGCCGGCCCCCGCGCGGCCGTGTCCGTAGGGTGGCGCAGCGGTATCACCCTCACCGGCCTCCCGAGCCCCGAAACGGCGGCGGCGGCCAGCTCGCCGGAGCTCGCCGACGCGAACGACGACCGCTCCATTCGGTTCGAGGATTCCTTGAAATTGTTCGGTTCGACTGTCAGAAGAAGAATCGTGCAGGTAGTGGAATCAATGGTGATGGTTTTTGAACTGTACCGCTCACCGCCGCGCGGAGGGAATCAGGCGAGCAGCGGCCACAGCTGCGGGGGTGCGAGACGGCGGCACGAAGCTCGGGGTGGAAATGGCAGGCCGCGGCGGCGGGCGTGGGCGTGATCGGAGCTCCGCGTAGCGGCGAGGGTGGATCGAGCAAGGCGCGGCGGCCGGCGGGAGGGGCCGCGGCGGAGGGAGGCCGGTGGCGGTGGGGATGCGGGGAGGATGTGGAGGCGAGCGAGTGGGCCAGGCGGGGAGTGGCTATACGTCTCTCTGCAGATCCTGGGGTGACGATCGGACGGCCCTACTGGGCCAATGATTGTTCGCCTGCGGTTGACCGCCGTTGATGTAACTGGACGGGATACTGGGCGCGTGCATTGCCTCTTCTCGCGACGGCGATGCACCTGGACAGCCTGTCGGCACGAGTCCAAGTGTGTTGTGCTTGCAACATTATTAATCTCACATGAGGAACTATAGATCGGTTTATTAATCTCACATGAGGAACTACAGATTATTTGCGTAACGGCATCCAATGCACTAATGTCGTTTATTCAGATCACCCAAATTGTTTGACTTGGATTTATCTAGATTTGTATGTATCTATAACTAAAATGTGTCTAGATACATATATATCTACACAAATATGAATCAACTAAAAGGAGATATTTTTATACTTACCCGCATGAGTATGGATGTTTTCGGCACCATCCGTTGTGTTTTATTATTCGGATAAAAAGAGGAGAGAGAAAGAAATCTTCCCTTTTACCATGGTGATCACGAATTGAAGAAATAAATAAACGGCAGCGAAAACACCCACTCATACGTGTAAGTACAAAATCTACTCTCCTAAACTAAATTGGGAAAGAGACATTGTTTTTCTTTCTAAACAGGTTATTCTCTTTCTTAAAAAGTATCCCTCCGTCCTTGAACATATGTCATATCTAGACACTAATTGACTCAACTTTATCTAGATACGAATATATGTTATATGTTGACAGGGAGTATCTAGATTTAGATAAATCTATTTAGGGCATGTACAATGGTAGGAAAGGCATGTCTTCTCTTAGCAGTCCATGTCATCTAGAGAGGATGATAAATATAATCGGTACAATGCATTATCTATTATTATCATCCCTTGCAATAAATGATAATTAATTATTTTTGGTAGGAAATTATGTGAATAAGGGAAGACAAGTCGTACAATGGGGAAAATAGCCTTCTCTTATTTCATAAGAGATCATCCATTAGCTAAGGGAAGACAACCTTCTCTCTCTTCATTCTCTCTTCTCCAACTAAGCAAAAATTTGATGTGGCAAGCGTAAGGGAAAGCTAACATCACCCTATTGTTGGACGGAGATAGTATACCTATTTATGTTCCTATACATAAGAATTGAACTCCTAAAACAAAGTACTTCCTCCCTTCTAAAATGATATCATTGGATGGGGGAGTACCATACTACCTCTTTTCTAGAATAAATGTCGTAACTTTTTAGATACATATGTATTTGAACACTTATTTCAGAACCGATGGAATACTACTTATTATCATATTGAGTAATCATCACCAGAGCCACCCTTGGGAACGTATCAGACTTATTATGGTCCAATATGTGGATTGCGGCAGAGTTTTGATGAATTTGCAACTGATGTAGTCGCAACTGTAAGCCCTCGAGCCTTCAAGCATCAGATGATTGATGAGTACATTTCTGAAGCATTTCACCTTATGTTTTTTTGCATAAGTACTGATAAGATTTTAGTATTTTAGGCACTAGCATGCATCTTTTATGCTTGTTTTAACAGGCATCTTTTATGCTTGTTTTCACAGGATCCTAAATTATGAAGGTATCAATGAACACATCATTTGGAGCTGTCATATTGGACATAAATATAATTTTTTAAAGTGATGAAAGTTATTTACATGATTTTCCACGCACCTGGGTGAAAATGCAACGCGAGAGTCAACTCCAGAAGGTTTAACCTATGGTATAGGTAGAGTCTGCACGTACCATGCGCATGTACCATGTGGCACCGAATCCGCCTCGTAAAATACTTTCGCCACACAAAGACGGATCTGAGATCCGACATTTGCAGCCACTAGAAATCGGAGAACCCTCACCTCCGGAAGGGGTCTAGAAGGGAAACTTGCAGAGGGCACCATCCTTTCTACTACACAGATCATTGGAGACAAGGCATCATCCCCTTCATCATCAACCGATGCATCTCCATTCCCATCTCTCTTGTTGTAATTCAAATTGTTATTGTGGATTTGCACTTGTATTCATCCATACACATGTATTCATCCCACATGTTTACGATGATGTTATTGATTGCTTCCATGAGTGAGTAATCTACCTTGTTCTTGGGGAGATGGAGAAGGGGTGGTTCCCTCCACTCGGCTACCAGGACAACATCGTCCTGAACCGCTAGACACTCTGAAGCCGAAGGTGTTAGGCAGGGTGGAGGCTGTGTTGATGCCACCTCC
This sequence comes from Lolium rigidum, assembly GCF_022539505.1. Lineage (NCBI taxonomy): Eukaryota > Viridiplantae > Streptophyta > Magnoliopsida > Poales > Poaceae > Lolium > Lolium rigidum. Next base: position 154,336,369 of record NC_061512.1, on the reverse strand, counting down.
CACCGTGGGCCACCAACCTAAGCCGGGGCACCTGGCGAGGTTGCTGATGCCGTGGATGTTCTACGTGCAACTTAGCACGAACAAACCTTATGCATGAAAAACTCTAGGAGTACTTTAATTAAAAACTCTACTCATCAATTGAGTTCTCCACCCCTCCCCACAGTATCGAGGCTGTCCAACGGGGAAGGCGGGGTAGAGAGGGCTAGTTTTTCTTAGGAGAGGCGGCAACTAGGTATTCTTGGACTGCTATGTTTTAACATGATAGAAAGCTGGTTATGTTGGGCGAGACATATGGAATTTCTTCATTTTGACAGCTGAACTTATTTCCAATTTCCGTTCTAGGATAAGATTGACTGCGCCCGTCGTCGTAGACTGGAGTGCAGACGTGTCAAAAGAGCAACGCACCACTAGCCTGGATCAATAACCCGTTATCCTGTGGGACCCACCCACGGAGCTCTGGCGGGTCCCACTGGTATGCGCGCCAGGCCACAAGATAAGGGACCGGGCTCTCCCAGCCGTTCGTGCCCCGCCACGTGTCGCCTCCTGGATTCTCCCTTCCGTCGTCCCCCATGCAATGCAGACTTGTCAAGCTCTCGTCCACGAGAAGAAATCAAACCAGATCAAAACACAGCCCCGCACGCCACTACTTTACTCTGCAGCCATGCACTCCAGCTTGTTTACTCCCAGATAAAAGTCTAGCTAGGTAGAGAGATAATCCGGGCAGTGGATGGACTGAGCTGAGCTGATCGACCTAGCTCGCTCGCGCGCGATCGATCGATGATGAAGGTGGAGCAGCCGGAGCTCCGCGGCATGCAGCACCAGCAGCGGTGCGACTCGTGCCGGTCGGCGCCCTGCGCGTTCTACTGCCGCGCCGACTCGGCGGCGCTCTGCGCGGCGTGCGACGCGGACGTGCACTCCGCCAACACGCTGGCCAGCCGCCACCGCCGCGTCCCCATGGGCGCGGCCGCGGTGGCGGCCCCGGCCGGTGGCGCCTTCGTCGTCCGGCCCGCCGGCGGCGTCAACTCCTCCTGGCCCATCCGCGAGGGTCGCAGGCGCTACTACGACGACGACGTCGGCGGCGGCGAGGAAGAGGACGAGGAGGAGGCCACGTCGTGGCTGCTCCTCGACCCGCTCAAAGGCGGCTCCGAGGGGCACGCGGCGCCGGCGTACGGCGACGCGCTGGTCGCTGACTTCCTTGACCTCGGCGGAGCGGGGGAGAAGGACGAGTCGGTCAAGGAGTGCCGCGGCGTCCATGGGATCGACATCAACGAAGGTAGCAGCCACGAGTTCGTCGTGCCCGGTGAGCAGCTGCCGGAGCGGCAGTGCTTCACCGGGGAGACGGCGTACGATGCGCACAACTTTGAGCAAGGGTACGGATATGGCGCAACATTCCAACGCAGCGTGAGTTACTTGCATGAATTTCTCTTGGACATGATCTCCATCTACTAGCAACTAAGATCTCTGCATAACAGCATGCATAAGTGCATGGCCGCGTTAATTTAGGGCTCTGTTAGCTTTCAAGAACACGCACAAGCTGCGCGTGTCTTCATCCATTAAGATAGAAGGGCTCTGTTAGCTATGCAGGCTCTGAATGAAAATTCACATTTCTGCTTCTTAATTCCATGCTTGTTAAGAGACGTTTTAAAGACATGCACCTATTGATCTCCAACGATGACACGACGATCTTAATCCCGCATCTCCCTTATATATTGATTTCAGCTATCAATGTCATCATCACCGGACAACAGCAGCACCGTCCAGGACGTGAGCAGCTCCTACCTGAGACGCAGCGAGAGCAGCGTCGACCTCTTCTCCACGGCGGCGGCGCACATGTCGCCGCAGTTCATGGCCATGGACAGGGAGGCCAGGGTGCACCGGTACAGGGAGAAGAGGAAGATGAGGCGGTTCGAGAAGACCATCAGGTACGCGTCGCGGAAGGCCTACGCCGAGACCCGGCCACGGATCAAGGGCCGGTTCGCCAAGCGCGCCGACGCCGACCTCGAGGTGGATCAGTACTTCTCCGCCGCCGCGCTGTCCGACTCCAGCTGCGGCGTCGTGCCCACGTTCTAGGCCCGCTCCGACCTCCTAGCCAAGAGGAAGAAAGAGATGGGTGACCATGAACTTTCCTCCTTCCGTGGTCGATCAACACATGTTGGTTGGCTATCCAATTTGCCGAATTTCCAGTAATTTGATAGAGGTGTCAAAAGCTTCACCTGTAAATACATGTATACAGATCCAGAGATGTCAGACATATATCCTTCTTCTAAACCAGTAGATACCCGTGGCTGCCGCGGTCTTGACAGAGTATAATTACAAATAGCAGGATTCGTCAATACTATCTAAGTTATGTGACATAACGAGCTCACCCTGTCACTTTCTCCGTCAGTGTTCAGTGTTACACAACCTTCAGAGCTAGTAGGTTTTTTTAACACTGGCACTTGAAAGTGTCTGTTTGTGCAATCTACTCTTAATAAAACCGTTACAAATATATGCAAAGCTAGCCAAGAATCCAACATGTCGACACACTCATTAAGAAGATTGCATATAGTAGTACGGTGAGGGTGCACCTCATAATTGCTATGAGTATTGTCAGTTCCCCACTACTGAAAACTAGCCCCGGTGTAAACTCTGAATCAAATTAGTGCCCCACGGACAACAGGAGCCCACTGGCCGGTGTCCAATTTGTGCAGTGCATCAATCGCATTGGTTTCAGATAGGGGTACCTCTGCACAGCTCAAGTATAAACCTTGACCACAATCCGTGTCCAGAGGACGACGTAACTAGCCGCGACCATTCCTTTCTAGTTACTGAGAGTGAGATAACGCCGAAGTTCAGGTTTCGGCATGAACCACTAACTTCAGATAACGCGCATCATATCCACGGAAGTTGTAATCTGTCCAGTTGTCCTTATTCCTGAGTATACCTTCTGAGACCAAACTGTGACCAAGCATTTTGCTGATTTACTCCGCCACATTAAGAAACTAACATTGGATAATCTATCTCGCCTTGTCCAAGTAGGTGTTTCGTTTCTTGTACAGTAGTAGAGACCGGTGCAAATGTTTTGATCATATTAAATTACACACAATATATATTCGGAAGATCTGAATGTATCTTACTTGGTGTCATACTATGGATGTGTTGGCTGATTCGGATGGGGAGTTCCATATAAAACTCCACATTCGTAATAAAGCTGGCAACTTTACATGGAGTCTTCTAGCCGTTTATGGTGCTGCCCGAGAGGATTTCAAGCTACTTTTCTTCGTAACCTAGCAAAAGATAACCCTTACCCTATTCTCATTGAGAGGATTTCAATATGCTTTGGTTTCCATTCGAGAAGAGCAGAGTTAGGTTTGACAATCATTAGCCTTTTTTGTTCAATGCAGTCATTGATAGCTTGGATTAAAGAGAGGTTTAATGGCCGGCAGGCAGTTTATTTGGGCAAACTGCCTTCCGGACCTATATACGAAAAGCTAGGTCGTGTACTCATGGATACCGATTGGAAATCCAAAATCCCTATGGTGTCGGTACAGGATCTAGAAGATATTGAAGGTTTGTTGGACCATGCTCCCATCTTGATGACCACCGGATTACCTAGAACACCGAGTACTCACCATTTTAAGTTCGAACTTGGATGGTTACATCAAAAAGGTTTCCAGGAGATGGTAAAAAAAGGTTTTGGAAAGACCTGTTGATGGTGATACTCCAATATAGAGGTGGAATAATAAAATAAGGGCTACACACAAATACCTTGTTGTTGGTTGGGATCATCACACAACCGGGCTACTTAGAAAAGAAAAATCAACGACTTTCATGTATTATAGATTACCTCGAGGCTTTAGCAGAAGTTCGTATGTTGTCCACGCAAGAAAATGAGCTACAACGCCAATCAAATGCGCAGATAGTGACACTTATGCGCGAGGAGGAGCTCAAATGGTATCAACGGTCTAAAGCCCAATTCATTCTTGAAGGAGATTCGAATACAAGATACTTCCGTAGTATTGCTGATAGCAGATATAGGAAGAAATTTATTCGTTCTCTAGTTTAGGATGAGCTTAGGGCACGATTAAAGGCCATGACCAACTAAAGTTTTATATCACTAATTACTACAAAGGTTTGTTTACGCACCCAATCAATGTAACTTCTCTTTGGATGAGTCTCGAATAGATGATATCCCCAAATTTTTAGACGATGAAAATAGCTTACTCACCGCACCTTATACTGAGGAAATAGTAAGAAAAGCAGTTTTCCTAAAGGAACACAAGGAAGCTCCTGGTCCTGATGGCTTCCCACTGAGTTTTATAAGAATTTCTTGGATATCATCAAGTTATATCTCCTAGATTTGTACAACTTCCTTTATAGCGGACAACTAGAATTGTTTCGCCTGAATTTTGATGAAATAATTTTACTACCTAAGGTTAATGAAGCACTAAGGATCCAACAATATAGGAATATGTGTCTTCTTAATGTTAGTTTTAAAAATTTCACCAAATGCGGTACGATAAGGTTGAACTCTATGGCTGACCACGTGGATCGTCCTTCTCAAACTGTTTTTATGCAAGGGATTTTATGCAAGGACGTCACACCCTATATGGGGTGTTTATCCTTCATGAAACAGTTCAAGAACTACATTGGAAAAAGTTGAATAGGGTGATTTTAAAAATTTATTTTGAGAAAGCCTACAATTAAGGTTAAGTGGTCATTCCTTAGCAGACTTTTAGAATAAAAGGATTTTCTGATGAGTGGTTTGCTTTAATCCATAGCTTCCTTTTGGGAGGAAGTATTGCCATTAAAATTAATGATGATATTGGCAAATACTTTCAAACTAAGAAGGAGCTTAGGCAAGGTGACCCATTATCGCCAATGCTACTTAATACAGTGGTTGATATGCTCGCCGTCATGATTAAATGCGCAAAGTCTGATGATTAAATTGAAGGTGTGATTCCTCATTTGGCTGATGTAGGTTTATCCATTCTTCAATATGTCAATGACACAACTCTCTTTTGTGGAACATGCCATCGAAAAGGTAAGAAACGTGAAGTTAATTTTGTCAGCGTTCGATCAATTATCCGATCCAAAGATTAACTTTCATAAGAGTGAGTTTTTTTGTTTTGGCGAGACTCAAGACGATGTTGTCTTGCATGGTAAAACTTTTAGCTGCGGGCAAGACCAGTTTCCTATTAAGTATTTGGGCATTCCAATTAATCATCGGAGGCTTACAACCGCTGCATGAAAACTTGTGAAGGAGCGAATACAAATTAGATTATCTAGCTGGAAAGGCAAATTATTATTCTTGGGTGGAAGATTGGTTCTCATTAATTCAGTAATAAGTAATATGCTATTGTATATGATTTTGTTCTTCCAATTTCCAAAATAAAACTTATACTATTGGATTATTTCCGATAAAGGTTCTTTTCGCAAGGCGATAGTGAGAAAAAAATCGATTGGCTAAGTGGACTGTGATTTGCCGCCCCAAAGACCAATGAGGACTTGGGATTCAAGACCTTGTGGTAAAGAAGAGATCCCTCCTCGGTAAATGGCTTTTTAAGCTTCTTGCTGAAGAAGGGGTTTGGCAAACCCTCCTTAGAAGAAAGTACATTGGCTCACATGCCTTTTCTTAGGTTGTTTGGAAACCTGGTGACTCACACTTCTGGGTTGGTCTTATGACAAAGAATAAGTTCTTCTTCCCATGTGGGTCTTTCTCCATTAGAGATGGATCGGAAATTTAGGTTCTCAGAGGATAAATGGCTAGGCAATGCCATACCCCGAGAATAATATCCAACATTGTACAATATTGTGCGCCACAAAAACGATACGGCTCGCTAAGGTGATGGAAACTTCCCCACCAAATGTGTCCTTCAAAATAAGTCGCATTGGTCCTAGACAACCATCTTGGAATGATTTGTTATATCGTATGGATTCGGTCCATTTGACGAAGGGATCTGATGAATTTCGATGGAATCTCAAAGAGAGTGGCAAATTTCTGGTGGATTCTATGTACAAGGTTTTAATCCAACCCGATTTATCCGTTGATAATGATACTCCCTTCGATACATATTAATTGACTATAATATAGATGTATTTAGACACATTTTAGTTGTAGATACATTCATATTACTGACAAGTAATATGAGTCGGAGGGAGTAGTAAAATTTGGAAGATGAAGATCCTTTTTAAAATGAAAGTGGTTGCGTGGTATCTTTGTCGAGGGGTAATTCTTGCCAAAGATAATCTTGCAAAATGCAATTGGCATGGATGTAAAATCTGTGTCTTTTTTCACCAGGAAGAGACTATAAAACGCATATTCTTCCAGTGTAAATTTGCTAGATCTATATGTTGAGCCATCTAGATAAGTTCTACTTTGTACCCACCGTGAAGCATTGTGAATATATTTGCCAATTGGCTTAATGGTGTGAATCCTAGGTTTAAGCTACTTATTAAGGTGTGGAAGATTGCCGTTATTTGGTCGTTTTAGCTATGTAGAAATAACAAGATTTTTAGCGATAAAAATACTTTTCTTATGAAGGTCATCTACCGGTGCACAGTTATGCTTCGTTTGTCATCGTCTCTACAGCGAGCATCACAATCTTTTTATGAAGGTATCTACACAGTTGGAGGACGCGGCGAGGGATACTTTTACCCTACATGGATGACAACATAATCTACGGATTGATCTTCCATCTCCATAGGTGCTTTCATAGTTCGGCCATGATTACTTGTTGAGAACCTTAAATTATTTTCTTTTATTGTATTTCGTGGATTAAATCGACTGTGTGCATCTCAGTTATGTAGGGCCCAGGTGTAATACTTAAAACTTTTAAATAATAAAACGTCTTTTATCGAGAGAAAAATATATCTACTCTGTTGGAAATAAAGTGAAGCATCGCTTGGCATAATTGCAAAACATCACCATTTTTTTTTACCAGATGACACTTTCCTCTCTTGCTTATGAGCATGTGCGAGGTGGTAGACAGAGAGGTGGAAGCAAGAAGGGAGGAGGAAGGTGTCAGTATATTTGTTCGATGTGGTAAAAATCCACAAAAATATAACAATCAATAATATGATCAGTGTCGAACTGTCTATGCATATGTTCGGTGTTCTATAGCAAAGCACTAAGCAATGGCTCATGTAAGAAAATCTCATAACAATTTTCTTACGCCTTTTAATCGATATATTTACAAAGACACAGAGCATAATAATTCGAAAAGCCTTTCTGGATTCAGACTGACGTCTACAATATCAAAGGAGAAAATATGCCATCTTTTTGCTTCAGATTATCAGCTTCATCCCATTCTTGTGATGGCTTCCAGCGTTGCCCTCAGAACAAGATCATCCTTGCTTGACCTTTTGTAGTATTTACTCTTGGCCTTTGTTGACTTGCCAAACTGCTCGTTCCTGCATGTTGGAGACAGAAAAATATCACCATATAGTTTCGCATTCCTTGCACGTTCATTAAACTTGAAGAAAATAAGGAGCTGATTTCCCAATCGTTTCTTTATGCACTTGATCACCACCAGCAGCAGTTGCAATTTGCCAGCAGCAACTGATTTGGGCGAATATATATAAACCAAGCTCTTCAGGAAATCACCTGTTTCTGCCGCCGGCTGCTGATAGCAGGCGAACATACTCTACCTCTGGCTGCCGGATAGAGGAAGACTGACCCATCTTCCAACGGTCAGTTGGTGTTGGTGTAGCTCCGCTTGCTAGTTGGATATTTACTTTGCTTGAGATGGGACTGGTTACATCCTATTTAAAGGGTTCTGATTCAAGATAAAATACAGACAAGGGGGAAAGTGCTCAGATATTTTGGTACTTTTGGTTATTGAATATGGCCTTTTGCGCTTTTGGGCAGGCATGAACTGTGCTGCTTCATGGTGTCACTTGTTTATTTGTTCTTTAGCCTGTTTCTTACGTTGAACTTCTTCCACCAACTCATGCTGTTCATCAACATCACTCGGGCATCACACATACAGCACTTACTCCGTTAGGCCTCGTTTGGCATAGGGTTTTTTAAGAGAAAATGCAAAAGGATTGGGTCTCGATTCGTTATAGAGGATACTCCCTCCATTATACTCCCTCCGTTCCATTCTATAGTGCCTATAGTTTTTTTGCACGGAAATTAGCACAAGTGTTCTTTACACAAGACCCCCTAGATTAACGATTTAAGATCGGAATAAAATGAGGGAAATCGGTAACTTCCTAAATTAACATAACAAATCCTACAAATCTCTCTGGTTGACTATCCATATATGTGCAGCCAGGTTATATTAAGGAAATAAAAATATTGCTTCCTAAATCTAAGGAATCGTTGGGATCATGCATTAGGAATATCAATTAATTGTTTTCTTTTTGTATGAAATATATCTTAACTTTGCTCAAATTTGAATAGTACGGAGAGAGTATAATATCCCTTCACCTCATAAAACTTATCTTAACTTTATCTAGATTTAAATGTCTCTAGACACTATTTAGTACTACCTCCACTCAACTTCAATTGACGTGGGAGTGTGCCTACCAATACACTACGGTAGTCTTCCCACCACATCAAGTTTTCCGACCGGAGGGAGTACATAGATACACCCAAATTTGGATAAAGTTAAGACAAAGGGAGCAAAAAAATCAGTGTACATCCCAGGTGTCGGGCAGAAAGACCCGTCGGCCTATTTTCAGAGCATCCATGAGGTAAGCAAAGTCACCGACGCAAGGCCGCAAAGTGCTTAGCAGAACAAATCATGTGTTATTTTACTACAAAGAATTACAGAATCAGAAGAAACTATGATAACGATGATATCATTTATTGATCCCTGGGTCTCACTTCGGCACAAAAAATACATACATCTACAGGCATAACGTACTCAGGACCAACAACCAGTTCTTAAATCGGTGAAGCCTGCTACAGAAAACATCCTCCTTTTTTCCCTTTAATACAATGACTATTGAGGAATCAACTTATCACTTTTAATGAATCAAGCAGATGTTCTATAAACTTACATAAGAATTCTGTTTTCTCCTTTCTGTCGAAGCTGTTGCATTTACTTGTCAAGTCGAGTACTTCGCGATGAGTTTATCAACGTGGATGATGACGTCATCGATATGGGGACGAACTGCAGGGTGTGGCTGCAGCATCCAGGTTATGAACTGGCGAAGACTGTCAGGGTAGGACGAACCCGTCTCAGTAGACCATTTAACCTGTGCACTTTTGATGACTGTTACTAAGCTCTCGCCAGCAGCTTCATCAAGCTCGTATTCAAATGGGGATTTCCCGTACCTGTAAAATTAAGGACATGGTCAGATGATCTGCAGCTTGCACTAAAGAACTTATAAACTAGTAGGTACTAGGCATGACAGCATGCCAAAGTAATACTGCGTTGATGAGCAATTTGTCTTATTCCAGTTCCATACAAATAACAAGACAGTTAGCCCTGAAGAAAGAAGACAATGAAACTTGCCCTAAATAATGGATTCTGCACTAAGATGATTAGTGTACAGATTCAGAAAATCACAGGAGCGTGATTTTGTTCACTAGGATTGAAGAGGTCTTGATGTGGCAACGAATTATTTAAAGTAACTTGCAGGCTACTTCAAGTTGTAGACAATTTTGAAACATTAGCTTTAGCATTATCCTTGCAATGGGAGACACGCATGGACAGTTTTTCAGGAAAAATTGGAACAACATATTTTTCAGGGGGGTTGATTTACTTGCATTGCCTGATTTCATAATTGATACATACTGTGGACCTTATATAGGACTTACTGAACCGTTTAAGTTATAATTCAAAAATACCAATCCCATCTCTAACTCTTATTTATTTCCTATTTTAAAAAACGGTTCTTATTTATATACTATTTCAAATGTATTTGGACACTGCAAATGTTATATCCTGCATACACCGATGGTAAGAAGAAGAGTCAGACATCAAATCAATATCCTGACAGCAAACATCTTAATTAAGCTTTCTATATGGGGGGCTGTATTCTAACTTTTTGGGCTGTATTCTAACTGATCAGCATAAGGCACTAAAGGGATATGATCGGGTTAGTCACTAAAATATATGAGTACATATTTTGACACAATACAATACAATACAACAAGGGTTTCATACACATGACAGGTTTCTGTGTAATTGCAACAGTATTTATCAAAGATACTGTTCAGACCATCCCTTAAAAAAAATGGAGGATAACATTAACAAGTAAATCCTAGATTCAGTATAAGCAAATTTTAGGCATGGGTACCAACTATCAGTCACAAAATAATTAGCTTCAAATGGTGAGGTCATGTGTCAGAACTTACATCATAGCATAAAGGGTGCATCCCAGAGACCATACATCTGTCCTCTCATCAATATCGGCATGGCTTGGGCATTCCCATAATTCAGGTGCCCGGTAAAGTTCAGAACAGTGCTCTGAAGCCCATTCCTACATTAAATTTATCGGTAGTTAAAGTAAGAAAAGGAATCCTAAATTAACAGAGAAGTTGACCTATCTTTCAATTACCCTATATTGCTTTACCATCTGTGCTTTAATCCAAATGATATTAACAATTTTAATTTGCATCTTTAAATATAAATGTACCTGCAGCTGCAAGGCTTCTGCTTGCGATCTAATAGCTCTTCTTGCGGGGCGAGCACTTTCAAAGTCCATCAAGATAGCAAGATGCTGCTCCTTCCTCTGAGTTATGAGGACATTGTCAGGTTTAACCCCATTATGAGCATATGGTGGCTCAAAACTGTGCATATGCTTCAGTCCTGCACATAGCTGTAGGAAACACAGATCGCACAAATTAATCCTCATAGGAAGTTGCTAAAAGCAGCAGTAATCTTGATGGGGGTAAAAGAGTACAACCTACAGTTTAATCCTCATAGGAAGTTGCTAAAAGAGAACAAGATTGAAGTTTGTATCTCAATTCTGATATAAATATAAAGACATGTAGTTTTATATGACCGAAAAGTCGGGAACAGAAGAGTAGAAGACCATGAGCCATTTTGTTCATGCCTAACTGTTCCAACATGGTATGTCGAACTACCATCTCACATTTAGTTAGAAAACCTATTGTGATCCTACTGTAGTTGTCCAATAATAAGGAAAAAAATGCAGCATCATACAAAAGACAGAAGTAAGAAGTATTTACTTGTCGAAATATCTGGAGGATAGTAATTGTCGGAAAATGTTCCTTCTTTTCTTGCATGGCTTTAGTGACATCCTGCAAGGTTCCATCTAGGTGAACTGGGAATAACAAGTAAGCCTCGTGGTTCTGCGACCCATCTTGCACACCCTACATACATATAAAAGCAGAACTGTTGGTGACAGCACAAATAGTACTTAAAGTACATGTAATGTGATGCCAATCAAAGCTGATAAATATCTGGCAGCAGACAGCCAACCATCTGACTATTTTGTTTGCCAACATTACCTACCTACTTCCTTCCGTAGTAATATGGATCAGAAGGACTACCATCATTTATGCTTAAAAAGAAATAAAATATCACCACGAAAATACTCTTAAGTTGAGCTGGCTAGGGCCAGATTGGCGTAGCACGTGGGTTTCAAACATGATTTGGAAGATGGACAATATATTACTACTGTCATTATTTGGAAGCAGGCATGAGATCTATTTGTATCCAACTTACCTTGACTGCAATAATGGCATTTTCGAGAAGTGGAAGTAGATTCGGATGGCTGAACTGAGAGGACACTTTGATCTCCTGGCGAACTAGCTCTAGATGCTGATCGCTCTGAATAAGAACTTTCTTCAAAGCATATGTCCCATCAGCTGAAAATAAAATCCAGGAAAATGAGATGATGATAAATAAGTGCAACAAATATTAGTTGAAGAAACAAAGACAGTACAACAGCCAGAGTATGAATAGACAGATAATCAAAAGTGATCAATAGATTAGTAATTCCTCTAGTAAATCATATCACCAAAATGCCATGTTATTCGCGGTGTGCCATTTAGTATGCTAATACAAGGCTGCTACCTAGCAATATCGTAAAATTAGAAAGCAGTCTGGTAGATTGTAGCTTTGAGTGATGAAATCTTGCAGGAAAAAAAAGATTGTAGCTTTCAGTGATGAAATCCAGTTGGACCATATGGGACTTAGAGGATGCTCAAGAGGTTAACACTATACAGTATATTGGACCTAACCTAAATTTAATGGAGTGGTTAGTTTAGCAGGTTAGGCAGTAGTTAGTCTAGGTTCTCCTAGAATTCGACCGGAATCCTAGACCTGACCAACTATTGGAAAAATACCTGGAATGACATAAAATTTGACCAGGACACATATATGGCTGCTCTCCGAATAAAGATCGTTGACTAGATCTATAAAAGCGTGGGCCGGTGCATTTGGAATTTAGGATCAGGACGAAATGTGTATGCACGAGCTGGCAATGTGGGAGGCGATCCAGTTAAGTAAACAACTAAGGCCAAATTCGCAAAAAAAAAAAAAAGTAAACAACTAAGGCCAAGTGCTGGCGGAATTCAGGAGACACCCGTAACCCGAAGCAGGAACCGCCACGGCGCACCAGCGCCGAACGAGAAATGCTCTTAGCCTCAAGAGGATTTCAATGAAACGAGAAAATTTGCCGTGCCGATCTCCGTTCTTCAGGAGGGCGCAATCTGGATTCGCCCAGCCAATGAAGAAAAAGATAGGCATTTTCGCCGCACGCCGGATTCAAAAACCAAAATTGACGCGTGATCCAGCCGACACCACCCTCAGATCTGAGCGAGGGAGAGGGGCAGGTAGACGGACCTGAGATGTGGGACGGGTCGACGCCCTTCTTCTTGGCGATCCCGACGGTGCCTGGCCCCGCCCCGGCGGTGCCGTCGGAGGCGGCGGCGACGGCGACTACCTCCTTGACGAGGAAGACGGAGGAGCCCGCGGGGCCGGCGTCGCCGAGCCTGCGGAGCACGCGGAAGCGGTGGTCGTTGACCCAGATGTCGGCGGCGGCGCCGACGGTGTCGTAGAGCGCGTTGAGGCCGGAGAAGGAGCACCCCATGGCGGACGCGCTGGCGCGGTCGGGGAGCTTCCGGTCCAGCAAGGAGGGAACCGCGAGGCCGGTTTAGGATTTGCAATTCTTGCAGAGGCACGCGCCGCGCGTGTCTCTCGAGTGACCGGGAAATGGTTTTGGGTTGGCCTTGGCCTGTCCGGGGCGGGGCGGTGGTACGTCGTAGATCTGGAGGTGGTGTGGTGGGGTTGGCGCTTTCGCAAGCGGATCTCGCCTAAAAAGCAGGTCGCCGCCACTATTTTAACCCGTCGTGGTCAGCGAGTCGTCTCGCCACAGTGCAGAGAGAGAGCAGCAGATTCAGCACGTCTCCAATGGTGCCACCTATCCGACGTCTACAGTGGCCCTAACAGCATCTCCACTGGTGACCCTTAAATAGATTCCGGCAGCCGCGTCGGTACTACCGTATGAGAACGCCAGCACCCATTTTCTATTTGGGTGTTGTTTCCACACCGGCACCCTCCCTGGTAGGATTTTTAAAAAACAAACTAAACATTAACTTTTAGTTTCATTTTCAGTCATTCAGGATCGATGAATGAATAATGCTTTAGGCAAATCCGAATAAAATATTATCGACTCCTCAATTCCCGGATGACATGTGAAACATACTTCATCTCTAGTTGTTATCACCAGAATTTGACCAGATCAGAGGTGGGCCGCGATTAAGATGGGCTTGAAGAATATACACGGAAGATATACATGAATCGGCCTTGTATACAAAGTTTGGGCTAGTTTGCCCGTGTATCTGTAAATATAGTAGGATACGTGTCGGTTAGATAGAATTTGGCTCGTACACGGTTGGGATTATTCCCACGTTAGAAAGTCTACGGACTATAAATATGTATCTAGGGTTATTGAGAAAAACAACAATCACGTTCATTACAAACCAATCTAGGCGCATCGCCAATCCCTTGTTTCGAGGGTTTCTTCCGGGTAAGCACCATGCTGCCTAGATCGCATCTAGGCAGTATACGTTTATTCGTTGTTCATGCGTTGCTCGTGCTGAAGCCTTGTTGATGGCGAGCAACGTAGTTATCATAGATGTGTTAGGGTTAGCATTGTTTCATCGTGTCACATACTTTTATCCATGCAATCCTTAGACATCTAGCCGCCCTTACACCTATTTTAGGTGTAAGGGCGGCACCTCGCTTGGTCATTGTTTAGTAGATCCGATCTGTTATGATTGCTCCTTGTTCTTCAAGGATTAGTTTAACATCTGCATAGTTAGGCCTTGCAAACGGGTTGAAGGATCCAGTAGCACGTAGGGTGTAGTTTGCTGGCCCTAGATAAGATGTTCCGGGGATCAACTTCATGTTGGTTTTTAGGCCTTGTCTAGGGTTGGTTTATTATCACCGTGCGTGGTCGTCGAGGCTCAATCACGCGTAGGATGTTCCGATTATGTGGTGAAAACCCTAAATCGTCGTAGGTCGTTTTAGCTTTATATTGATCAAGCGGGACCACCATGTGATCGTAGACCTCATACGAACCATGGGTGGATCGGCTCCTTGAGCCGACTCACGAGACAACCCGAGAGCCGATCGAGGCTCGTATTTAATGTTTACGTGTATGCCATGCGAGAAACTAAGCGAAGCAAATCCATCACCTTCCCGATCGGTATAGGTCGGGTGGCACGCCCTTGCACCGAGCATCGGACGTGCGTGCCGAGGCTTTGCGGGCCGTCGCTCGAGGGACCAGGGCCGGTCGCAGCTTCGGAAGCCTCCCGGCTCTACTCGTGTTGTCCGTTGTTGCTCGCCGGTGGGTTTCGACCGCAACACATTCCGGCACGCCCGGTGGGACCGTCTTCGACATCAACCGCATCGCCATCTACATCCGAGATGGCGGAAGGTACTCCGATCACGTACGAAGATCCGACCGAGAAGCTCAAGAAGAAGTATGACGAGGTCAAAGCTATCCTCGAGGCCGACCTCATCGGCTCTTTCCGAAGGACCCGCTCACACGGCATTAGGTGGAAAGGGTTCTCACCCGAAGGCGCGCTCGATGGAGTGGATCCGTCTACCCCTTCGGAAGAACGCACCGGGTCTCTGCGTCGGGAGATTAATTTCATGGTAGCTCATTCGCCGCACCGCCATTCACGAGAGCCCGGTGAACACTTTGGAGCGTGTCGCCCTTCGGGTGACCCAGGAAATCATGAGGCACCAGTACTCTCCGTCAGGACCTGCTCTAGGGACTCACCAAGGAGAGATACCACTCCAGTCCCGACCACCGCTGCCGTTCGCGTTGGCAGCACCAGAAGTGCCGAGTTCACCGGTATTCGTCGTCTACAAGATCGGTGGTGACCCTAGTGATTACCAGTTCTTGTATGAGGCGCCTAAGGAGATCCCTCACGGGTACACGTGCACATACGTGTCGGATTGCAGCAATTGGGCACTCACGAACCAGACTGCAACAGCAGGGACTTCTGGAACAGCAGGAGGAGCTTCTGGATCAGATCTTGAGAAGCAGACATGGCTAGCTAAGTACGCCACTCCAACGAACCTCCAGAGCACAGCTCCTGCAGCTAGCTCAGAGCCTGAGAAGCAAGCATGACTGGCTAAGTACGCCACTCCAGCGAATCTTCAGGGCTCGACTCCTGCAGCTAGCACCGCGGATCAGATCAGTACAATCTTGAGAGACCAGTTCGGCATGGTGCCGAAAAGGAGGGCAATCGGCTATTTCAAGCCGTACCTCAACGAGTACGATTTGATCCCACTACCACCCAAATATCGGCTCCCTGAATTCTCCAAGTTTAGTGGGTCAGATGGCTCCAGCTCAATCGAGCATGTGAGCCGATATTTGGCGCAGCTGGGCACGATCTCGAGCATCGGATGAACTACATGTGAGGTTCTTCGCACGGTCCCTCACAGGATCGGCTTTCGGGTGGTACACATCGCTGCCACCGGACTCAATCCGGACTTGGAAGCAGCTTGGAAGAACAGTTCCACATGCGGTATCACTCGGAGGCTTCCGAGGCCGGCATCGCCGATCTAGCACAAGTACGACGAAGCGCGGAGAAACAGGTGTCGGAATACATTCAGCGCTTCGAGACCGTTAGGAACCGATGCTATTCGGCTCGTTTGACCGAAAAAGAAGCGATCGAGTTGGCGGTGGTGGGTCTCGCATCACCGATCAAGGATATGGCTTCCCAAGCGGACTACCCTTCACCGGCGCATATGGTCCGGAGGCCGTCATTATATGAACAACGCCACCCGAGTTGTACCAGGATAAGTTCAAGCGCGCGGTAGTCCTGGTTGAGGCAGATGAAGATGAAGGCTCTGCGGGAGATCAAGAGGTAGCAGTGGCTGAATGGACTCGGGGGGCAAGCCCCGTGTCATGCAAATGGGTTAAGCCACAAGGTCCTCCAAGAGGGTTTGAATTCGACGTGACCAAAGCTGAGCAAATTTTTGACCTCTTACTTAAGGAGAAGCAGCTAAAGTTACCCGAAGGCCACAAAATCCTCACGGCACAGGAGCTGAACGGAAAGCCATGCTGCAAATGGCATAACACGTTCACCCACACCACCAACGACTGCAGGGTGTGGCGTCAGCAGATCCAAATGGCGATAGAACAAGGGCGTCTAATTTTCAGCCAGTACGCCATGAAGGTCGACACACACCCTTTCCCCGCCGTTAACATGGTGGAGGACGCTTACCCTGGGAGGTGCCAGCCAGGTTTCTCGTTCAGTATCAACATGGCAGGACCTGGGCACCACTCTGGTAAGGACAGAGACGAGGGCAGCCGCTCTCATAACAAGGACAAAGAGGAAGCCGTTCCACGCGATCGGCTCCGGCACGATGGCAAGCGCTACATCACAGAGGGAGAAATGAAGAATGTGCGATATCAGCGACCTCTCTCTGATCACCTCCTCAACAAATACGTGAGTCAATACGACCAACGCCGACGATATGACGATGATGACGAAAGAGATTGCTGGCGTGTAGTTGACGTGGGAGTTAGAAATCTTTGTGGTGTAGCTTTTCTTTAGTTCCCCGGCAACGGCGCCAGAAAAAGAGCTTGATGGCGTGTAACTCACACGTTCGTTGGGAACCCCAAGAGGAAGGTATGATGCGCACAGCAGCAAGTTTTCCCTCGTAAAGAAACCAAGGTTTATCGAACCAGGAGGAGCCAAGAAGCACGTTGAAGGTTGATGGCGGCGGGATGTAGTGCGGCGCAACACCGGAGATTCCGGCGCCAACGTGGAACCTCGCACAACACAACCAAAGTACTTTGCCCCAACGAAACAGTGAGGTTGTCAATCTCACCGGCTTGCTGTAACAAAGGATTAACCGTATTGTGTGGAAGATGATTGTTTGCAAGAAAACAGTAAAAACAAGTATTGCAGCAGATTTGTATTTCGAGTATAAAAGAATGGACCGGGGTCCACAGTTCACTAGAGGTGTCTCTCCCATAAGATAAAAGCATGTTGGGTGAACAAATTACAGTCGGGCAATTGACAAATAGAGAGAGCATAACAATGCACATACATGTCATGATAAGTATAGTGAGATTTAATTGGGCATTACGACAAAGTACATAGACCGCCATCCAACTGCATCTATGCCTAAAAAGTCCACCTTCAGGTTATCATCCGAACCCCTTCCAGTATTAAGTTGCAAAGCAACAGACAATTGCATTAAGTATGGTGCGTAATGTAATCAACAACTACATCCCTAGACATAGCATCAATGTTTTATCCCTAGTGGCAACAGCACAACACAACCTTAGAACTTTCTGTCACTGTCCCAGGTATCAATGTAGGCATGAACCCACTATCGAGCATAAATACTCCCTCTTGGAGTTAAGAGCAAAAACTTGGCCAGAGTCTCTACTAATAACGGAGAGCATGCAAGATCATAAACAACACATAGGTAATAACTTGATAATTAACATAACATGGTATTCTCTATCCATCGGATCCCGACAAACACAACATATAGTATTACAGATAGATGGTCTTGATCATGTTAGGCAGCTAACAAGATCCAACAATGAAGCACAATGAGGAGAAGACAACCATCTAGCTACTGCTATGGACCCATAGTCCAGGGGTGAACTACTCACTCATCACTCCGGAGGCGACCATGGCGGTGAAGAGTCCTCCGGGAGATGAATCCCCTCTCCGGCAGGGTGCCGGAGGAGATCTCCGTAATCCCCGAGATGGGATTGGCGGCGGTGGCGTCTCCGGAAGGTTTTCCGTATCGTGGCTCTCGATGCGGGGTTTTCGCGAAGGAGGCTTTAAGTAGGCGGAAGGGCAATGTGGGGGGCCACACGAGGGCCCCACACCACGAGTCGGCGCGGCCGGGGCTCGGGCCGCGCCGCCCTATGGTGGCGGCGCCTCGTGGCCCCACTTCGACTCCTCTTCGGTCTTCCGGAAGATTCGTGGCAAAATAGGACCCCGGGCGTTGATTTTGTCCAATTCCGAGAATATTTCGTTACTAGGATTTCGAAACCAAAAACAGCAGAAAACAGACAAGTGGCTCTTCGGCATCTTGTTAATAGGTTAGTTCCGGAAAATGCACGAATATGACATAAAGTGTGCATAAAACATGTAGATATCATCAATAATGTGGCATGGAACATAAGAAATTATCGATACGTCGGAGACGTATCGGCATCCCCAAGCTTAGTTACTGCTCGTCCCGAGCAGGTAAAACGATAACAAAGATAATTTCGAAGTGACATGCCATCATAACCTTGATCATACTATTTGTAAACATATGTAATGAATGCAGCGATCAAAACAATGGTAATGACATGAGTAAACAAGTGAATCATAAAGCAAAGACTTTTCATGAATAGTACTTCAAGACAAGCATCAATAAGTCTTGCATAAGAGTTAACTCATAAAGCAATAAATCAAAGTAAAGGTATTGAAGCAACACAAAGGAAGATTAAGTTTCAGCGGTTGCTTTCAACTTATAACATGTATATCTCATGGATAATTGTCAACATAGAGTAATATAACAAGTGCAATATGCAAGTATGTAGGAATCAATGCACAGTTCGCACAAGTGTTTGCTTCTTGAGGTGGAGAGAAATAGGTGAACTGACTCAACATAAAAGTAAAAAGAATGGTCCTTCAAAGAGGAGAGCATCGATTGCTATATTTGTGCTAGAGATTTTATTTTGAAAACATGAAACAATTTTGTCAACGGTAGTAATAAAGCATATGAGTTATGTAAATTATATCTTACAAGTTGCAAGCCTCATGCATAGTATACTAATAGTGCCCGCACCTTGTCCTAATTAGCTTGGACTACCGGATCATCGCAATGCACATGTTTTAACCAAGTGTCACAATGGGGTACCTCCATGCCGCTCGTACAAAGGTCTAAGGAGAAAGCTCGCATTTTGGATTTCTCGCTTTTGATTATTCTCAACTTAGACATCCATACCGGGACAACATGGACAACGAGATAATGGACTCCTCTTTAATGCATAAGCATGTGGCAACAATTATTATTCTCATATGAGATTGAGGATATATGTCCAAAACTGAAACTTCCACCATGATTCATGGCTTTAGTTAGCGGCCCAATGTTCTTCTCTAACAATATGCATGCTCCAACCATTAAGGTGGTAGATCTCTCTTACTTCAGAAAGACGGACATGCATAGCAACTCACATGATATTCAACAAAGAATAGTTGATGGCGTCCCGAGAAGCATGGTTATCGCACAACAAGCAACTTAATAAGAGATAAAGTGCATAAGTACATATTCAATACCACAATAGTTTTTAAGCTATTTTTCCCATGAACTATATATTGCAAAGGTGAATGATGGAATTTAAAGGTAGCACTCAAGCAATTTACTTTGGAATGGCGGAGAAATACCATGTAGTAGGTAGATATGGTGGACACAAATGGCATAGTGGTTGGCTCAAGGATTTTGGATGCATGAGAAGTATTCCCTCTCGATACAAGGTTTAGGCTAGCAAGGTTATTTGAAACAAACACAAGGATGAACGGTGCAGCAAAACTCACATAAAAGACATATTTTAAACATTATAAGACTCTACACCGTCTTCCTTGTTGTTCAAAACTCAATACTAGATATTATCTAGACTTTAGAGAAACCAAATATGCAAACCAAATTAGCAAGCTCTAAGTGTTTCTTCATTAATGGGTGCAAAGTATATGATGCAAGAGCTTAAACATGAGCACAACAATTGCCAAGTATCAAATTATTCAAGACATTTTAGAGTTACTACATGTAGCATTTTCCAATTCCAACCATATAACAATTTAACGAAGAAGAAACTTCGCCATGAATACTATGAGTAGAGCCTAAGGACATACTTGTCCATATGCTACAGACGGAGCGTGTCTCTCTCCCACAAAGTGAATGCTAGGATCCATTTTATTCAAACAAAACAAAAACAAAAACAAACCGACACTCCAAGCAAAGTGC
This sequence comes from Lolium rigidum, assembly GCF_022539505.1. Lineage (NCBI taxonomy): Eukaryota > Viridiplantae > Streptophyta > Magnoliopsida > Poales > Poaceae > Lolium > Lolium rigidum. The sequence continues at coordinate 154,315,958 of NC_061512.1, read as the reverse complement.
ATAAGATGTGACGGAATAAAAATATAGTTTCGGGGGAGGAACCTGATAATGTTGTCGATGAAGAAGGGGATGCCTTGGGCATCCCCAAGCTTAGACGCTTGAGTCTTCTTAGAATATGCAGGGGTGAACCACGGGGCATCCCCAAGCTTAGAGCTTTCACTCTCCTTGATCATATTGTATCATACTCCTCTCTTGATCCTTGAAAACTTCCTCCACACCAAACTCGAAACAACTCATTAGATGGTTAGTGCACCATAAAAATTAACATGTTCAGAGGTGACACAATCATTCTTAACACTTCTGGACGTTGCATAAAGCTACTGGACATTAATGGATCAAAGAAATTCATCCAACATAGCAAAAGAGGCAATGCGAAATAAAAGGCAGAATCTGTCAAAACAAAACAGTCCGTAAAGATGGATTTTATTAGGGCACCAGACTTGCTCAAATGAAAATGCCCAAATTGAATGAAAGTTGTGTACATATCTGAGTATCACTCAAGTAAATTGGCTTAATTTTGTGAGTTACCTACAGAGAATTAGACCCAGATTCGTGACAGCAAAGAAATCTATTTCTGCGCAGTAATCCAAATCTAGTATTTACTTTACTATCAAAGACTTTACTTGGCACAACAAAACATAAAACTAAGATAAGGAGAGGTTGCTACAGTAGTAAACAACTTCCAAGACTCAAATTCAAAACAAAAATACTGTAGTAAAAACATGGGTTGTCTCCCATAAGCGCTTTTCTTTAACGCCTTTCAGCCTAGGCGAGAAAGTGTGTATCAAGTAACATCAAGAGACGAAGCATCAACATCATAGTTTGTTCTAATAATAGAATCATAAGGTAACTTCATTCTCTTTCTAGGGAAGTGTTCCATACCTTTCTTGAGAGGAAATTGATATTTAATATTACCTTCCTTCATATCAATAGTAGCACCAACGGTTCGAAGAAAAGGTCTTCCCAATATAATGGGGCAAGATGCATTGCATTCAATATCCAAGACAACAAAATCAACGGGGACAATGTTATTGTTAACCATAATATGAACATTATCAACTCTCCCCAAAGGTTTCTTTTTAGCATTATCAGCGAGATTAACATCCAAATAACAGTTTTTCAATGGTGGCAAGTCAAGCATATCATAGACTTTCTTAGGCATAACAGAAATACTTGCACCAAGATCACATAAGGCATTACAATCAAAATCTTTGACCCTCATTTTAATGATGGGCTCCCAACCATCCTCTAGCTTTCTAGGAATAGAAGTTTCAAGTTTTAGTTTCTCTTCTCTAGCTTTTATGAGAGCATTTGTAATATGTTTTGTGAAAGCCAAGTTTACAGCGCTAGCATTGGGACTCTTAGCAAGTTTTTGCAAGAACTTTATAACTTCAGAGATGTGGCAATCATCAAAATCTAAATCATTACAATCTAAAGCAATGGGACTATCATCCTGTTGCGGTCAGAAACCCACCGTCGAGCAACGACTGGCAACACCGTAGAGCCGGGAACAACTCAGGGCTGCGGCTGGCCCCAGTCCCTCAGAGCGACGGCCCGCAAAGCCTTCTGGTCACACGTCCGATGCTGTCGCAAGGGCGTGCCACCTGACCTATACCTGGTCAGGAAGGTGTTGGATGATGCCTCGCTTAGTTTCTTCGGGGCACACACGTAAACGTTAAATACGAGCCTCGATCGGCTCTCAGGTTATCCTGTGAATCGGCTCAAAGAGCCGATCCACCCATGATTCGTACAAGGTGTCCGAATATATGGTGGTCCTGCTTGATCAAGACAAAGTTAAAGCGATCTACGACGATTTAGGGTTTTCACCGCATAATCGGATCATCCTACTCACGATTGGGCCTCGCGCTCGCGTACGGTGATCGTAAGCCGATCCTAGATAGGGCCTAAAAACCAACACGAGGTTGATCCCCGGAACATCCTGTCTAGGGCTAGCAAACTACACCCTACACGCCGCTGGATCCTCCAACCCTTTGTAAGGCCTAACTATTGCGGATATTAAACTAATGCTTGAAGAACAAGGAGCAACCGTAACGGATCGGATCTACTAAATAATGATCAAGCGGGTGCCGCCCCTACACCTAAGATAGGTGTAAGGGCGGCTAGATGCATAAGGGTTGCACTACGACAGACATATGATACTAAGAACAATGCTAACCCCGACACATCTAAGATAACTACGTTGCTCGCCATCAAAAAGGCTTCGGCACGAGCAACGCATGAACAACGTAATAAGCTTATGCTGCCTAGATGCAGATGCGAGCATGGTGCTTACCGGAGAAACCCTCGAGACGAAGGAGTTGGCGATGCGCCGAGATTGATTATGTTGAACGTTGGTTGTTGTTTATTCCATAAACCCTAGATATATATTTATAGTCCAGGGGACTTTCTAATTGAGGCGTGCACCAAACCGTGCACGGATAAAACTCTAACTTCTAAACTAAAATGCGACCTACTATATTACAGATACACGGGCATGCTAGCCCAAACTTTGCATATAAGGCCGATTCACGTATTTCCTCCGTATATAACCTTTAAGCCCATCTTGATCGCGGCCCACCTCTGACTTGGTCAAATTCTGGTGATAACACATGCCCCCTGGTTTTGGAAATGACATTTCCAAAATCATTACGCCTTTCCTTCGTCGGGTCATGTCGTGGCAAAACAATACTGCCGCAGAATCTTCCATCATTTCGCCTCACCTCCTTGGCTTCTCTGCACGAATTGATAATTTCGGCATCACATCCTCGAGAACCGTCATGGCATTAAATCTCCACTACACCATCTTTATTTACCCGTGCCGAACAGTTCGCCACTCCATCCCCTTGCTCTGTTCTGTCCACCAGCACCCCAAAAACCCTCTTCCTCTGTAGCAATGTCTTCCTCTTCCTCTTCCTCTTCCTCCCCAGGCCTCCCTCTCCAAACCTCGCCGAAGAGCAAGAATGAAGACGACCCCCACTCCGGGGAGAACCCTATCCCCTCCGACAAGGAGGAGAAAAAAGGAGAAGTAGTGAAGACAACGGCCTCCCCCTCCGCCAGGCTCCCGCCGAAGAAGCGCTCCCGCATGTGGGCGGACAGCGAGGACGAAGATGATGACGAGGAGGGAGAAGAGGAGGAGGAGGAGGAGGATGATTCCTCTTCTTCCGCTGGGTACCCGCCGACGAAGCGCTTCCGCGCATGGGCGGACAGCGAGGATGACGATGATGACGAGGAAGACGAAGCTCCGGCCAAAGGTTGGGGCAGCAGTGACGAGGAGCTTCCTGGGAGCAGCACCGACGACATTGACGACGGCGACGATGAGGACAGCGACGACTAGTAGAGTAGGACTAGTAGTAGCAGTGCACTAGGCACCAGATCCTTCTTTTGAGAGCCATCGGCTCTTTCCTGTAAAGCTGCTCCTTTGAACTAATGAAAATTGTTCTTCCAATTTATCTTTCAATTAATCCAATTTCAAAATCCTTCCGCCTGCCACACCAAGACCGATAGCAATGTATCGGACTTTTCCCTTTAGACGCTCATGAAACCGGACTCAGATCAGACCGTCAGTCAAGCACTTCTCAAATTCAGACTGTGATTTGATACAGCCGATGACTGTTCATCAGCCATTTTGAGAATCCAGTCTCTTTCCCTTTCTTGCAGCAACAAGACGGTTCAAACCCTGTAAAGACGATGGCCTCCCTTTCCGGCTCCCCTCCGTAGCCTCAGCAGTCTTCTTCTGCAAACAGCTCAGCGTTTTCGGAGAAGGCCACGATGTAGGGTCAGCCGATGATACCCCAATTGGCTCCTCAATAGAGCATCTACCAGGCCTGCCGCCCCCCGAGTCTCAGTCAAGGCGAAACAGAGACGAGGATACACAAATTAGCCAAATGTACCTGGGCTTGATTATGCAGAGCCAGCCGATTTGAACTAAATCGGCTCTCTAGAGGAGAGGACCTTCGGGGTGAGCTGCCCCCCGAGTTTCTTCAGTCCACTTCTCACACCTTGCTGGTCAGATCGGCTCCTGGTCATAATCCCTCAAACTTGCTCCTCTTGAGACTCTGCTTAAGTCGATGTTTGCGCATCGGCTGTGCTTAAATTTTTTTTGAATTTTTACGGCCGATTTATGTATCGGCCCCCATGCTTCAATACCCATCATCAAAGATTATCTTGAGCTGCTGGGCATTAGGAAGACACTTTCCCTTCATATCCTCGTATTTTATCCACCTAGGTGCCCCCCGAGCCGATTCTGCCAGGTAATTGCTGAAATCGGCTCTATGATTAGCCAAGGCACTCTATGTGAACGTCGGCTCTGCTATGACCAGTGTGGACTTCCTCCAGCTCATCAGCCGACGTAAATCCATCGCCTATTAGATCGATGCTGAGTTCAGGCAGAATGGATGGTGAGGATAATTTTGGCCGATTGCTGGAATCGGCCTCCACGTTGCTTGCTCGATGAAGGTTTTTGCTTCCTTCAGAAATCTTTGGGGCCGATCTCCTGGATCGGCATCGCCACGTTTGTCCATAGACGCCGCGTTTCGCTACACAGTCGGGTCCGTGGGTGAAACCAACCTGGTCCCATCCTGTGTCAAGTTGATGCGCTCGCAGTCGTTGAAACTGGGTGCCTCGTGTAATCCCGGAGCACCAAACTCCGTTGGAAGGACGAGCACCATGTTTGTGACAGCCGATGTCTCGTCATCGGCTTTCCTTTGCTTGGGGCGCCACTCTTTTCTTTGTGGCCGACCTTCTTCGTCCAGGGTTCGCTGAATCTTAGCGGCCAGATCAGGTCGCGCCTTCCTCAACGTGTGTAGGTATAACCTTTCAGCTTCCTCCAATCCACGTAGTCACTGAACCCTTCGCTTTTGGGAACGGCTGAGCCCATCAGGGCACCACCTTGGCCGATGATACCTGTCTTCTTCATCATCGTCCTCTAGTTCCTTGAGATCTTCCACCCGAGCAGGCTCAACCTGTTTGTTCCGAGGCGGGAGAGGCCCTAGACGTTTGAACATAGACACGTTAGTTGTATCCCTCTTCCTTTGTTTGCATTCTGGGCAATTGCCGATTGTAGGCAATCGGCTCATTCCTGAATCCCAGCAGTGTCTGAAGAAGGGGCAGTCCCAGTGCCTATCCACGTCGTCTTGCTCCCTCGGCTTATCCTTGGCGTGGCGCTCATATCGCTCCTCGTCGTGATCATGCCGACGACGTCTCCTGTCATCCCTAGCCAGCCGATCTTTGTCATCATCATCGCTGGATCGTCGGCGTTGGTCATGCTGACTCACATACTTGTTGAGGAGGTGATCAGAGAGAGGTCGCTGACATCTTATGTTCTTCACTTCTCCCTCTGTGACGTAGCGCTTTTGCCGTCGTGGCGGAGCCGATCGCGTGGAGCGGCTTCCTCTGTGTCTTTGCTATGAGAGCAGCTGCCCTCATCTCCGTCCTTACCAGAGTGGTGCCCAGGTCCCACCATGTTGATATTGCACGAGAAATCTGGATGGCATCCTCCATGGTAAGTGTACTCCACCATGTTAACGGCGGGGAAGGGGTGTGTGTCGACCTTCATGGCGTACTGGTTAAAAATTAGCCGTCCTTTTTCTATCGCCATTTGGATCTGCTGACGCCACACCCTGCAGCCGTTGGTGGTGTGGGAGAACGTGTTATGCCATTTGCAATATGGCTTTCCGTTCAGCTCTTGCACCGTGGGGATCTTGTGGCCTTCGGGTACCTTCAGCTGCTTCTCCGTGAGTAAGAGGTCGAAAATCTGCTCAGCTTTGGTCACGTCGAAGTCGAACCCTTTTGGAGGACCTTGTGGCTTAACCCACTTACAGGACACGGGGCTTGTCGTCCGAGTCCATTCAGCCACTGCTACCTCCTGATCTCCCATAGCACCTTCATCCTCGTCTGCCTCAACCAAGACCACCGCACGCTTGAATTTGTCCTGGTAAACATCTGGGTGGTGCTGTTCATAAGCTGACAGCTTCTGCACCATGTGCGCCAACGAAGGGTAGTCCGCTTGGGAGGCCACGTCCTTGATAGATGATGAGAGACCCACCACCGCCAATTCGACTGCTTCCTTTTCACTCACGTGAACCGAATAGCATCGGTTCCTAATGGTCCTGAAGCGCTGGATGTATTCTGCCACTGTTTCCCCGCGCTTCGTCGCACTTGTGCAAGATCGGCAATACCAGCCTCGGATGCTTCGAGTAATATCGTAGGTGGAACCGCTCTTCCAACCGCTTCCAAGTCCGGACTGAGTTTGGTGGCAGCGATGTGTACCACCCGAAAGCCGATCCTGTGAGGGACTGTGCGAAGAACCTCACACGCAGCTCGTCTGATGCTGAGATAGTGCCCAGCTGTGCCAAATATTGGCTCACATGCTCGATGGAGCTGGAACCATCCGATCCACTAAACTTTGTAAAGTCAGGGAGCCGATATTTGGGAGGTAGCGGAATCAATTCGTACTCGTTGGGGTATGGCTTGGTATAGCCGATTGTCCACCTTTTCGGCATCATGCCGAACTGGTCTTTTAGGATCGTACAAATTTCATCCGCGGTGATGGCCGAAGGCGTTGGACCCTGAAGATTCGCCGGGGTGGCATACTTGGCCAGCCATGCTTGCTTTTCCAGTTCTGAGCCAACTGCAGGAGCTGAGCTCTGGAGGTTCGTCGGAGTGGCGTACTTAGCTATCCACGTTTGCTTCTCAAGATCCGCTCCCGACGTTCCTCCTGCTGTTCCAGAGGCCCCTGCTGTTGCAGCCTGGTTCGAGAGTGCCCAGTTACTGCAGTCTGGCACGTATGCGCACGTGTATCCGTGCGGGATCTCCTTGGGCGCCTCATGTAGGAATTGGTAGTCACTTGGGTCACCACCAATCTTGTAGACGACGTAGGCCGATGAGTGATGACCCACAAGTATAGGGGATCGCAACAGTCTTCGAGGGAAGTATTACCCAATTTATTGATTCGACACAAGGGGAGACAAAGAACACTTGGAAGCCTTAACAACGGAGTTATCAATTCAGTTGCACCTGGAAACAGACTTGCTCGCAAGAGTTTATCGATAGTAACAGTTTTATAGCGATAGCGATAGTGAAATAACAAGCAGCAGAGTAACAAAGACAGCAGTAGTGATTTTAGTAAACAGCAGGATTAAAATACTCGTAGGCACGGGGACGGATGACGGGCGTTGCATGGATGAGAGAAACTCATGTAACAATCATAGCAGGGCATTTGCGAGATAATAATAAAACGGTGTCCAAGTACTAATCAATCAATAGGCATGTGTTCCAATTATAGTCGTGCGTGCTCGCAATGAGAAACTTGCACAACATCTTTTGTCCTACCGGCCGGTGGCAGCCGGGCCTCAAGGGAAACTACTGGATATTAAGGTACTCCTTTTAATAGAGTACCGGAGCAAAGCATTAACACTCCGTGAACACATGTGATCCTCACGTTACTGCCATTCCCTCCGGTTGTCCCGATTTCGTCACTTCGGGGCCATTGGTTCCGGACAGCAACATGTGTATACAACTTGCAGGTAAGACCGTAAACAATGAATATCATGATGAAATAATAACATGTTCAGATCTGAGATCATGGCACTCGGGCCCTAGTGACAAGCATTAAGCATAACAAGTTGCAACAATATCATAAAAGTACCATCTACGGACACTAGGCACTATGCCCTAACAATCTTATGCTATTACATGACCAATCTCATCCAATCCCTACCATCCCCTTCGGCCTACAGCGGGGGAATTACTCACACATGGATGGGGGAAACATTGCTGGTTGATGGAGAGGCGTTGGCGGTGATGGCGGTGATGATCTCCTCCAATTCCCCGTCCGGCGGAGTGCCGGAACGGAGACTTCGGCTCCCGCGACGGAGTTTCGCGATGTGGCGGCGTTACGGAGGGTTTCCGGCGACTTCGACTTCTCCCCGTGCGTTTTTAGGTCGAGGCGAATAAGTAGTCCGAAGGAGGGCGTCGGAGGCCGGCCGAGGGGCCACACCACGGGCCGCGCGGCCCCCCGGGCCGCGCCGCCCTATGGTGTGGGGCCCTCGGGCCTCCACTTCAATTGCCCTTCGGTTCCGTTAGTTTCCTGGGAAAATAGGGCCTTCGCATAAATTCCGAGGTTTTTCCCGAAAGTTGGATTTCCGCACAAAAACGAGACACCGGAGCGGTTCTGCTGAAAACGGCGTTAGTCCGTGTTAGTTGCATCCAAAATACACAAATTAGAGGCAAACCAATAGCAAAAGTGTTCGGGAAAGTAGATACGTTTTGGACGTATCAACTCCCCCAAGCTTAGCTTATTGCTTGTCCTCAAGCAATTCGGTTAACAACCGAGCGATAAAAGAACTTTCACGAACACATTTGCTCATATGATGTATATATTCTCATGATATGGCTAATACTTGAGCAGCTCATAATAAGGTACATGCAAATAAGATCATCTAACAGCTATGTCAATCATGAAGAGGTACCAACAATTAATAATAAGCATCAAGAATCATGTACATAAGCAAGATTGCAATGTTCATAAGAGAGTATGATAAAGTGTCAACACCCGGATTTTTACGTCCAGGTGCCTGTTATGCCATACATCGCAATCCCAGGAATATTGTTGTTGCGAGACATAACAGTTGAATATCATAAGTCATCATTCATTACATATCATAGTCGTCTTACAAATAGATCACATGATCCAATATTACAATAATAGTTGAACTACTTGTTTCAACACACATCACAAATACATAGCGGAAGCGTAGATCGAAGGGGGACTCTATAGTCCACGGGCCAACGCTTGACGTCGGGAGTGGTCCTAGTTGTCGTAGACGTCCTGCTCGTCCTTCTTCCGGGTTCGGTACTCCTCTTCATAGTGCTTGCTCCTCTTCATAGTCCGGCCATTTGAATAGCCAGGGACACGGCCGTGAGTACTTTAAAGTACTCGCAAACTAATACTAATGTAAGTACGAGCCTTTACGGTAAGGGGGTGCTAAGACCTAGTTTCTTTTGCATGAAGCCAATTTTTGTTCGCAAGTATTTGAAATCAAAACCTTTCATGTGCTAACTAACTCAAGTGGGAACATTAGTGGCATTCCCACAACATTTGTTGTAATTCAAGTCGAAATCAACATTCCCCTTTCCAATGCAAAAATCACAAGTCATATGTCACATTTTGGTGAAAATGGTCTGATGACGGAACAGTATGGCCTTTCCAACCGTCCTTAACCGTGGACGCGGCTATTCGAATAGGTTTACACTCTGCAGAGGTTGTACGCTTGTGCCACAACTTTTGATTACATCCGTCGGGGTAACCCTGAATAATCGTAACTCGGTACGCGGATCATCAACCATAACCTTTTACTTACATATCCTAGTATAGGTACCTCTCCCCATGAGCTTGGCCTCCCGGTGAAGACCAACTCGTCAACCTGGGAACTGCACAGGGCTAGGGCCGGACATTCACCTCATCTTTAACGTCGTTTCTTTTGTGGTGGAGGCAGCTTTCGGCATAACCCCAATGACGCTTGTTTAGAGGGAACCCATACTAAGACACATAAACTTCCAGTTAAGCCCTACCCATAATCGGGTATTGTGGGGGTACTTGTAAATTGGAATGGTATCGCATCCGAACCCAACCATCGGTTTTCGTAAAAATTCACCAAGTCCTTCTCAAGTCCTATTCACCTTCAAAATCTTTCAATAGAATGAATCATCATTCCAAGGTTTTCAAAGTCATTTTATTGCACATATTCCCATCTAGAGTAGTCAATATTATTTGTTAGCACTAGCAACTAGTCATGAGGGGTGCTAACTAGCTTATAGCTTTCTAGGCTAAGTTTGATACTCTTGTAGTAATCCAATACTAACCAAGTGAATCATGAATCAAAAAGTACTTTGATAAAACAAAAGTAAATAAAGCTTGTAAAGTAAAACTGGGAAATAGGATCATAAGCATAAAGTAAAGGGGGTAATGCCTTGCTCATGGTGAGCTATGCACTTTGCAAGAGTATTATCTTGCATTGGTAAAAGCTTGCAAGAATACTAGCTTGCTTTAGGCTAAATTTGATGCTCTTGTTCTATTCTAGCCTAAGTGAATCATAAATCAAAAGTAAGCTTTGAAAAACAATAAGCAAAATAATTGCAAGGTAAAAACATGGGATAGGTTTATTGGACATAAAAATAAATGGTGATGGTGCCTTGCTCTTGTAGAGCTTTGCACTTGGGACTTTGCAAGAGTGTTAGCTTGCCTTGGTTGGGGTATGGATCAAAATGTTCCTCCTTCTTCTCCGTAGATGTTCTCGTCGTCTCCTTCGTAGCCTTCGGCACTAGCGTCTATAAATACGAATACGGGGTATACAATCACCACACAAGTTCAAGAGCTATAAAAAGCACACACATAAATCACACCAACTATTCTAGCATTATCACATTGTCATCCTGTGGGTTGATATGGTTTTATTCTTAAGAAAAATAATTTCCTCTCATTATATATGTAAATGATAGTTTCCTTTTAATTCTTGAGGAATAATTTCCTCTCATTGAATCTTATTAAGATTTAATTTCTCAAACCATCACCCATGAATTTATGTTGACCTAAGTCAACCATTCATCATCATCATTTGAGAAAATGATTTAAATGAGGTAGGGATACCTCATACCATTTAATAATGCCTATTATGATTTAAAATCTCCAAGTATTTCATGTGAGAGTATTTGACCAGGGGTTCAAACTTCATCCGAAAATACTTGGGACAAGATTTAAATGAAGTGAAACACCTCATATAATTTACACCAGTAACTAGCATTACTCATTACTATTAAGTGGGTAAATGTGTTGTTTTCTTATTTAGGAAAAATAATTTCCTCTCATACTAGATAAGGTATTACTTTTAATTACTTAGAGAAATAATTTCCTCTCATTATCTTATTAAGATTTAATTTCTCTCAGGAACAATATATGACCTAGGTTGACCAAAGTCAACCTCTTCATACTTATTATTTGAGAAAATGATTTAAATGAGGTTCCATACCTCATGCAATTTAATACTAACAGGGTAGTGATTTAATGTCACATAATAACTCAACATGAGATTATATAGAATAGTTATTACCTCATGTTAAATTACTTGAGAACAAGTTTTAAATGAGAGGATTACCTCTCATATGATTTAACACATGGTTGTAACTAATTTAATAGAACTACTATTGAGGTGATTTAATATTCTCAATTAACAGGAATGATACCATGTTGACCAAGGCCAACACTTCACATTTATTATTTGAGGAAAGTGATTTAATTGAGATTCATCATCTCATGTGATTTAAATAACTAATGCAATTTAACTACTATGTTGATTTAAATGAGGTGCTACACCTCATAGATTTGACCCCTAATGGTGAACATAATTTAAATGAGGTGGTGCACCTCATGCATTTTAATAACACATAGTAATGAATTAATATCATCAACTAATTCAATATGAGATTTAGCTAACCATGGTATCTACCTCATGTTGAATTAGTTGAGACAAGATTTAAATGAGAGGGAAGCTCTCATACATTTTAATTCTAGTATAGCAAGGATTTAATATCACCACCATTCCTATGAGACCTAAATGACCAGAGTCTCTACTTCATTTGGAATTGGTGGTGACCAGATTTAAATGAGAGAAACTCTCTCATATGATTTCTTAATAGTTTTGGACAATATCCTTGACTAGAAATAGCCATAAAGTCATTTAAATCAACTAAGCCATGATCATTCAAAGTAGGCATGGCATATTTTTGTAGAAACAATTAGTATAAGTGAAATGTGAATTATTGGAGGTGGAATTAACTGAAAAGCATTTATGGTTGATTTTTAAGAATTATTATAAGGCAGAAAAGTCCCTGCCTTGTTTATTTTATCACTTTAATTCTATAACAGATCTAGGTTCTAATCCAGTGGCATTGTGTAGATAATTTCATAAGGTTTCCAATTATATAAAGTTTGTAAAATTTGGCCGAGTAGATTTGGATCTATTGAATTTTGAAGTTGACACCAGATTGCAATTAAATGAAAAAGAATTAAAAGAGTTTGAATTCAAACGGGGGCGGGAAACTAAATGGGCCGGCCCAGCTTCGCTGGCGACGCGGGCGGGCCGCCTGACAGTGGGGTCCACTGTCAGGGCGTTTAAAAACGCCGAAGCGGTAAGCTGTGTTGTGGACCGTGGGATTAAAAGAGATCGGACGGCCAGGGTTTGTCCCCTTCGTCGACGAGCTCCGGCGAGAGGCAGGGTGACTGGCGGCGCTAATCGGAGGTGGGCGGCTCACCTGAGCTCCGGCGAGGCTGGGCGTCGGCAGCGTTCGACGTTGTCAAGGACGGCGAGTCGAACGGTGGTCGAGGGAGAGCTTGAGGAGGACGCAATCGACGGCGAGCCTCTCAGCACCTCCGCGGCTCCGAGGTTGCAATTGGACGGCGTCGGCGGCTAATTGAGCAAGGGGAGTGAGCGAGGCGAGTGAGAAGAGGGAGTGGAGACTGGCGGTGTGAAGAAATCGAGTGGGAGGGTCTCTTTTTATAGCGGCGTGTGGTGGCCGTGGTGGAGCGGGGCAGGTTGACGGCGAGGTCACCGTTCCAGGGTGACGAGGGGGCGAGGAGTGGGTTCGGAGTGTGGGCGACGTCATGGCAGAGCTGACGAGCGTCGTGGCGAGGCAGGGGAAGGAATGGTCGCGTCGTTATCGTCATCGGACGCCAGGGTACTGCGGCGGATGGTCGTCGTCCGTGTCGACGGCTACAGGGCGTGCGCGTCCAAGCGGCGTTGTCCGTGAGGTAGCTGACGTCGAGGTGAGGCTGCAGGTGACAGGAGAGGTCGAGGGAAGCACTGGGTCGATGGGGCACGGCGGCGTCCTGTCGCGCTCCGGGACGTCATCGTGCGTGTCCTGGCGCGCGTGGGCGTCTCTGGGCGTGGTCTGGGCGAGCAGCGGCTGGCGTGTGCCTGCGTCAACTTGGTCAAGGGCTTGCAGGGGCAGCTTCAGGAGGGTCAGGGGAAAGTCCAGGACATGGAGGTGCATCGTTGAGACGACCAGAGGGGGAAGTGACAAGGTGATGGCATGGGGCCGGCATGGTTTGGGTTGTGGTCAAAGATGGTCCAAGGCAAGTGGTGGCAATGCTTGACACTGGTCCTGAGGGGTGAGGTGAGGTGCCAATGCAGCAGAGAGGGGCAGAGATGGACTTGGTCCAAGCCAAAATCCAGTATGGGCTTCAATTTCTATACTTGCTCGCAAGATGTTTGTGGTAATGCCCGAAAGAGAAAAAGTTTCAAAATTTTGAAAATCCTTTGGTGGGTCTCAATCATATATTCATAGAAGTGGAATGGTGGTGGTGGTGGTCAATTTGGTGAAGAATTGCAAAATGGCAAAAGTGAGATGATCTTCTCTTTATTTCAAAGTCTTCACTTGTCTCCTCTATTCTGGTCAACCTAGTCAACGTGAGGTATGGTGGTCAACATGAAAGTTGTTCATCTTCATATGGTCTTGGATGACATGGTCATAGTTGACCAAGTTTGGTTGAGGAAGAATCAAATGCAGGGGGGTAAAGTAGGGAAGATGTTATAAATGGGTTATATGACCATTATCACATGTATGTGAGTTTTGGAATTTTCCTTTGATTTGATTCTTGTTTTTTTGATGCAATTGTGTTTTCTTATCATATATAAGTATTCTACAAGCAAGAGATCAAGCCATGGTGGCCTTGGTTGAAGATTTGCAATTTGGCATAATGTGTATGTGAGTGAAATTGGGATTTTCTCCCTATTTAATTTCTCTCCATTTAATTTGACTTTTGTTGACTCTAATGTGATTCGTATTAGTTTAGAAACAATTTCAAACCATTGAATTCATCTCAAAAGGTCTTGATCAAAGATTTGCAAAATTGACCAAAACACATAAAAGGTGATGTGTCACTTTTTATTATTTTTGTAAAGTGTTGATCTTGCTTCACTTGGACATGGGTTAGGGTCAATTTAGGGTTATATGAAGTTTAGAAATGGTTGCACACCATTTGGTCAAGGTTTAATGTCATAGGGCAAAAATTGGTGAAATGGCTATGTGTCACATATGCCTCTATGCATATGTGGCATTTGATTTTTAATTGGCTAGGCTTGACCCAATTGGTGTTGTTGAGTGTTGAAATGGTATATGGAAGTGATCTATTCATTTACCACAAGTACTAGGGTCAATATTCTTAATTTCCCAAATTTGCTATTTTACTCTCATATGCCTCTATGTCATTTTTAGTTTCTTTTTAATTTCTTTGGAAATCACTTGGAATTGGTTTGATAGGTACTAGGTAAGGTGTATGAAGATTTTCCAAACCTCTAAGCAAAGTAGAAAGGCTTAGGGTAAAGTTTTATAAATATAGCCCTAGGCACATATGCCTCTATCTTATTTAATTTCTTTTTATTTCATTAAAACTAATATGGTGAGAAGAGGGGTGAGGTTTAGGGTTTTGTGGGGTTCATAATGGTTCACCACCCTTTAGCATAATTAACAAAGGTAGGGTTCAAGATTCACCTATTAGGGTTATATGCCCCCATATGGCTTTTATTTTATTTTGGGTTTTCTCAAAATGGATCCTAATTGATTTAAGGAGAAGATTAGGGTTTGAGGTTTTTCTTATTTGAATTCTTTCTCATTTATTTTATTGGGTTGGTGACACTCACTTGATCACTTTAGGGTTTTAGGGTTCAGCACATAAACATAATAACACTCATCATGGCAAAACACAAGATTTAAACCAGATCTATATGTATCAATCTTATTTTAATAAAAGTTTTTGTTGGTTCCAAAATTTGGAACTAGGGAAATTCATTTTGTTTGTTTTGAAATTTTTGGGTTGTTACAAACCCTTCCCCTTAAACAAATCTCGTCCCGAGATTTTAAGAAAAGTTAGGTTCCTAAGAAAGATTGAGCAAGTGAGATTAACAGGGGAACATACTTGGCAGGGCCTGAGGTGCTTCGGTGCTTCTGCGGCATTCATGCGGTAGTAACGACCGTTGCGGTTGTTTGGGTAGTTTGGGGCAAACCTTTTTCCAGTTGCGACACAGCGCTGCTGCTGGGCAGGTGCAGCGGTATTGGCGGCAATCCTGGCAAGCTTTTTTGGGCACTCATTGGAGTAGTGACCCACAACTCCACATTCATAGCAGGTTACCGTTGACTTGTCCTTTTGGGCAATGGGTACAGCATTGCTTCCAGTCCTCGGGGCGTTGTTGGCGGCTTTCATCGGGCACTTTTTAGGGTACTGACCAGTAACACCACATTCATAGCAAGTCACAGTGGGCTTGTCTCTGGGGGCATGGTTGGGTATTGGGATGAGCTGCTCCAGGGTTGCTATCCTCACGCGGAGACGAGCAATGAGGTGGTCCTTCTTGGCGTGTTGATGACGAAGTGCCTTGCGCTCCATTGCAAGGATGTTGATGGTGTCAGTCATCTTGGCGTGCTTAATGTGCATCTGGTTGGCTTGGGCACGGGGGTTGTTGCGGTTAGGAGGGGCCATCTGGACAATGAGGTAGATCATAAGATAAAGGGGAAATTTCTATGGTTTGGTTGAGATAAAATTCGAAAAGTTCCAAACTTGAATAGTGTTGAGGGGGTACAACCAACAACACTTTTTCATTCATACCAAGCATCACATATTACAAATCTAACACACCGTTGGTTTGAAGAACCATTCATCGCTCTACGATACAAGGGGGATCCTGATACAAACTCTTGCGTAGGTGTGAGTTCTACTAAAGTGATCAAGTGTGCAAAATTTTAGGTAGAATTTCAAGGAAAAGTAGAGCATGGACTTCTCCTTTTGAAAAGATTTTCAAGGATAAGAGTGCGAATAAGTTTTCATAAATATTCACTTCATTGATTTTGAAACTAAGTTTTTTTTTAGACGTCCATTCTAACTAGGGTCTCCTAAGGTCAAACAATGGCTCTGATACCAACTTGTCAACACCCGGATTTTTACGTCCAGGTGCCTGTTATGCCATACATCGCAATCCCAGGAATATTGTTGTTGCGAGACATAACAGTTGAATATCATAAGTCATCATTCATTACATATCATAGTCGTCTTACAAATAGATCACATGATCCAATATTACAATAATAGTTGAACTACTGTTTCAACACACATCACAAATACATAGCGGAAGCGTAGATCGAAGGGGGACTCTATAGTCCACAGGCCAACGCTTGACGTCGGGAGTGGTCCTAGTTGTCGTAGACGTCCCGCTGTCCTTCTTCCGGGTTCTGGTACTCCTCTTCATAGTGCTGCTCCTCTTCATAGTCTGGCCATTTGAATAGCCAGGGACACAGCCGTGAGTACTTTAAAGTACTCGCAAACTAATACTAATGTAAGTACGAGCCTTTCTGGTAAGGGGGTGCTAAGACCTAGTTTCTTTTGCATGAAGCCAATTTTTGTTCGCAAGTATTTGAAATCAAAACCTTTCATGTGCTAACTAACTCAAGTGGGAACATTAGTGGCATTCCCACAACATTTGTTGTAATTCAAGTCGAAATCAACATTCCCCTTTCCAATGCAAAAATCACAAGTCATATGTCACATTTTGGTGAAAATGGTCTGATGACGGAACAGTATGGCCTTCCCAACCGTCCTTAACCGTGGACGCGGCTATTCGAATAGGTTTACACTCTGCAGAGGTTGTACGCTTGTGCCACAACTTTTGATTACATCCGTCAGGGGTAACCCTGAATAATCATAACTCAGTACGCGGATCATCAACCATAACCTTTTACTTACATATCCTAGTATAGGTACCTCTCCCCATGAGCTTGGCCTCCCAGTGAAGACCAACTCGTCAACCCGGGAACCGCACGAGGCTTGGGCCGGACATTCACCTCATCTTTAACGTCGTTTCTTTTGTGGTGGAGGCAGCTTTCGGCATAACCCCAATGACGCTTGTTTAGAGGGAACCCATACTAAGACACATAAACTTCCAGTTAAGCCCTACCCATAATCAGGTATTGTGGGGGTACTTGTAAATTGGAATGGTATCGCATCCGAACCCAACCATCGGTTTTCGTAAAAATTCACCAAGTCCTTCTCAAGTCCTATTCACCTTCAAAATCTTTCAATAGAATGAATCATCATTCCAAGGTTTTCAAAGTCATTTTATTGCACATATTCCCATCTAGAGTAGTCAATATTATTTGTTAGCACTAGCAACTAGTCATGAGGGGTGCTAACTAGCTTATAGCTTTCTAGGCTAAGTTTGATACTCTTGTAGTAATCCAATACTAACCAAGTGAATCATGAATCAAAAAGTACTTTGATAAAACAAAAGTAAATAAAGCTTGTAAAGTAAAACTGGGAAATAGGATCATAAGCATAAAGTAAAGGGGGTAATGCCTTGCTCATGGTGAGCTATGCACTTTGCAAGAGTATTATCTTGCATTGGTAAAAGCTTGCAAGAATACTAGCTTGCTTTAGGCTAAATTTGATGCTCTTGTTCTATTCTAGCCTAAGTGAATCATAAATCAAAAGTAAGCTTTGAAAAACAATAAGCAAAATAATTGCAAGGTAAAAACATGGGATAGGTTTATTGGACATAAAAATAAATGGTGATGGTGCCTTGCTCTTGTAGAGCTTTGCACTTGGGACTTTGCAAGAGTGTTAGCTTGCCTTGGTTGGGGTATGGATCAAAATGTTCCTCCTTCTTCTCCGTAGATGTTCTCGTCGTCTCCTTCGTAGCCTTCGGCACTAGCGTCTATAAATACGAATACGGGGTATACAATCACCACACAAGTTCAAGAGCTATAAAAAGCACACACATAAATCACACCAACTATTCTAGCATTATCACATTGTCATCCTGTGGGTTGATATGGTTTTATTCTTAAGAAAAATAATTTCCTCTCATTATATATGTAAATGATAGTTTCCTTTTAATTCTTGAGGAATAATTTCCTCTCATTGAATCTTCTTAAGATTTAATTTCTCAAACCATCACCCATGAATTTATGTTGACCTAAGTCAACCATTCATCATCATCATTTGAGAAAATGATTTAAATGAGGTAGGGATACCTCATACCATTTAATAATGCCTATTATGATTTAAAATCTCCAAGTATTTCATGTGAGAGTATTTGACCAGGGGTTCAAACTTCATCTGAAAATACTTGGGACAAGATTTAAATGAAGTGAAACACCTCATATAATTTACACCAGTAACTAGCATTACTCATTACTATTAAGTGGGTAAATGTGTTGTTTTCTTATTTAGGAAAAATAATTTCCTCTCATACTAGATAAGGTATTACTTTTAATTACTTAGAGAAATAATTTCCTCTCATTATCTTATTAAGATTTAATTTCTCTCAGGAACAATATATGACCTAGGTTGACCAAAGTCAACCTCTTCATACTTATTATTTGAGAAAATGATTTAAATGAGGTTCCATACCTCATGCAATTTAATACTAACAGGGTAGTGATTTAATGTCACATAATAACTCAACATGAGATTATATAGAATAGTTATTACCTCATGTTAAATTACTTGAGAACAAGTTTTAAATGAGAGGATTACCTCTCATATGATTTAACACATGGTTGTAACTAATTTAATAGAACTACTATTGAGGTGATTTAATATTCTCAATTAACAGGAATGATACCATGTTGACCAAGGCCAACACTTCACATTTATTATTTGAGGAAAGTGATTTAATTGAGATTCATCATCTCATGTGATTTAAATAACTAATGCAATTTAACTACTATGTTGATTTAAATGAGGTGCTACACCTCATAGATTTGACCCCTAATGGTGAACATAATTTAAATGAGGTGGTGCACCTCATGCATTTTAATAACACATAGTAATGAATTAATATCATCAACTAATTCAATATGAGATTTAGCTAACCATGGTATCTACCTCATGTTGAATTAGTTGAGACAAGATTTAAATGAGAGGGAAGCTCTCATACATTTTAATTCTAGTATAGCAAGGATTTAATATCACCACCATTCCTATGAGACCTAAATGACCAGAGTCTCTACTTCATTTGGAATTGGTGGTGACCAGATTTAAATGAGAGAAACTCTCTCATATGATTTCTTAATAGTTTTGGACAATATCCTTGACTAGAAATAGCCATAAAGTCATTTAAATCAACTAAGCCATGATCATTCAAAGTAGGCATGGCATATTTTTGTAGAAACAATTAGTATAAGTGAAATGTGAATTATTGGAGGTGGAATTAACTGAAAAGCATTTATGGTTG
Source organism: Lolium rigidum (assembly GCF_022539505.1). Taxonomy (NCBI): domain Eukaryota; kingdom Viridiplantae; phylum Streptophyta; class Magnoliopsida; order Poales; family Poaceae; genus Lolium; species Lolium rigidum. The sequence continues at coordinate 154,296,684 of NC_061512.1, read as the reverse complement.
ATTTTTAAGAATTATTATAAGGCAGAAAAGTCCCTGCCTTGTTTATTTTATCACTTTAATTCTATAACAGATCTAGGTTCGAATCCAGTGGCATTGTGTAGATAATTTCATAAGGTTTCCAATTATATAAAGTTTGTAAAATTTGGCCGAGTAGATTTGGATCTATTGAATTTTGAAGTTGACACCAGATTGCAATTAAATGAAAAAGAATTAAAAGAGTTTGAATTCAAACGGGGGCGGGAAACTAAATGGGCCGGCCCAGCTTCGCTGGCGACGCGGGCGGGCCGCCTGACAGTGGGGTCCACTGTCAGGGCGTTTAAAAACGCCGAAGCGGTAAGCTGTGTTGTGGACCGTGGGATTAAAAGAGATCGGACGGCCAGGGTTTGTCCCCTTCGTCGACGAGCTCCGGCGAGAGGCAGGGTGACTGGCGGCGCTAATCGGAGGTGGGCGGCTCACCCGAGCTCCGGCGAGGCTGGGCGTCGGCGGCGTTCGACGTTGTCGAGGACGGCGAGTCGAACGGTGGTCGAGGGAGAGCTTGAGGAGGACGCAATCGACGGCGAGCCTCTCGGCACCTCCGCGGCTCCGAGGTTGCAATTGGACGGCGTCGGCGGCTAATTGAGCAAGGGGAGTGAGCGAGGCGAGTGAGAAGAGGGAGTGGAGACTGGCGGTGTGAAGAAATCGAGTGGGAGGGTCTCTTTTTATAGCGGCGTGTGGTGGCCGTGGTGGAGCGGGGCAGGTTGACGGCGAGGTCACCGTTCCAGGGTGACGAGGGGGCGAGGAGTGGGCTCGGAGTGTGGGCGACGTCATGGCAGAGCTGACGAGCGTCGTGGCGAGGCAGGGGAGGAATGGTCGCGTCGTTATCGTCATCGGACGCCAGGGTACTGCGGCGGATGGTCGTCGTCCGTGTCGACGGCTACAGGGCGTGCGCGTCCAAGCGGCGTTGTCCGTGAGGTAGCTGACATCGAGGTGAGGCTGCAGGTGACAGGAGAGGTCGAGGGAAGCACTGGGTCGATGGGGCACGGCGGCGTCCTGTCGCGCTCCGGGACGTCATCGTGCGTGTCCTGGCGCGCGTGGGCGTCTCCGGGCGTGGTGCGGGCGAGCAGCGGCCGGCGTGTGCCTGCGTCAACTTGGTCAAGGGCTTGCGGGGGCAGCTTCGGGAGGGTCAGGGGAAAGTCCAGGACATGGAGGTGCAGCGTTGAGACGACCAGAGGGGGAAGTGACAAGGTGATGGCATGGGGCCGGCATGGTTTGGGTTGTGGTCAAAGATGGTCCAAGGCAAGTGGTGGCAATGCTTGACACTGGTCCTGAGGGGTGAGGTGAGGTGCCAATGCAGCAGAGAGGGGCAGAGATGGACTTGGTCCAAGCCAAAATCCAGTATGGGCTTCAATTTCTATACTGCCTGCAAGATGTTTGTGGTAATGCCCGAAAGAGAAAAAGTTTCAAAATTTTGAAAATCCTTTGGTGGGTCTCAATCATATATTCATAGAAGTGGAATGGTGGTGGTGGTGGTCAATTTGGTGAAGAATTGCAAAATGGCAAAAGTGAGATGATCTTCTCTTTATTTCAAAGTCTTCACTTGTCTCCTCTATTCTGGTCAACCTAGTCAACGTGAGGTATGGTGGTCAACATGAAAGTTGTTCATCTTCATATGGTCTTGGATGACATGGTCATAGTTGACCAAGTTTGGTTGAGGAAGAATCAAATGCAGGGGGGTAAAGTAGGGAAGATGTTATAAATGGGTTATATGACCATTATCACATGTATGTGAGTTTTGGAATTTTCCTTTGATTTGATTCTTGTTTTTTTGATGCAATTGTGTTTGTTTATCATATATAAGTATTCTACAAGCAAGAGATCAAGCCATGGTGGCCTTGGTTGAAGATTTGCAATTTGGCATAATGTGTATGTGAGTGAAATTGGGATTTTCTCCCTATTTAATTTCTCTCCATTTAATTTGACTTTTGTTGACTCTAATGTGATTCGTATTAGTTTAGAAACAATTTCAAACCATTGAATTCATCTCAAAAGGTCTTGATCAAAGATTTGCAAAATTGACCAAAACACATAAAAGGTGATGTGTCACTTTTTATTATTTTTGTAAAGTGTTGATCTTGCTTCACTTGGACATGGGTTAGGGTCAATTTAGGGTTATATGAAGTTTAGAAATGGTTGCACACCATTTGGTCAAGGTTTAATGTCATAGGGCAAAAATTGGTGAAATGGCTATGTGTCACATATGCCTCTATGCATATGTGGCATTTGATTTTTAATTGGCTAGGCTTGACCCAATTGGTGTTGTTGAGTGTTGAAATGGTATATGGAAGTGATCTATTCATTTACCACAAGTACTAGGGTCAATATTCTTAATTTCCCAAATTTGCTATTTTACTCTCATATGCCTCTATGGCATTTTTAGTTTCTTTTTAATTTCTTTGGAAATCACTTGGAATTGGTTTGATAGGTACTAGGTAAGGTGTATGAAGATTTTACAAACCTCTAAGCAAAGTAGAAAGGCTTAGGGTAAAGTTTTATAAATATAGCCCTAGGCACATATGCCTCTATCTTATTTAATTTCTTTTTATTTCATTAAAACTAATATGGTGAGAAGAGGGGTGAGGTTTAGGGTTTTGTGGGGTTCATAATGGTTCACCACCCTTTAGCATAATTAACAAAGGTAGGGTTCAAGATTCACCTATTAGGGTTATATGCCCCCATATGGCTTTTATTTTATTTTGGGTTTTCTCAAAATGGATCCTAATTGATTTAAGGAGAAGATTAGGGTTTGAGGTTTTTCTTATTTGAATTCTTTCTCATTTATTTTATTGGGTTGGTGACACTCACTTGATCACTTTAGGGTTTTAGGGTTCAGCACATAAACATAATAACACTCATCATGGCAAAACACAAGATTTAAACCAGATCTATATGTATCAATCTTATTTTAATAAAAGTTTTTGTTGGTTCCAAAATTTGGAACTAGGGAAATTCATTTTGTTTGTTTTGAAATTTTTGGGTTGTTACATAAAGTGGTATCTCGCTTGCCTGTATTTGATTGGCAAAACATAAATGCCCGGGCACCTCTGGAGTTCATAGAAAGACTAGAAGTAGTGATTGTCAAAGATAAATGCATCAAAGTTATACCACAATCAATCATATTTTGAGACAAGCATATTATACTAAGAATGACAGTTGTGCTCTCAAGAAAGTGCTCAAAGAAAGGATGGAGACACAACATAAAAGTAAAAGATTGACCCTTCGCAGAGGGAAGCAGGGATTAACATGCGCTAGAGTTTTTCATTTTTATAAATCAGGAGTAAAATTATTTTGAGAGGTGTTTGTTGTTGTCAACGAATGGTAATGGGTACACTAACTACCTCGCCAACCGGACTTTCAAGAGCGGCTCCCATGAATTATTGCATATTTATTTGGCACTCCTTCCAACCTTTCTTGCACAAACCATGGCTAACCGAATCCTCGGGTGCCTGCCAACAATCTCATACCATGAAGGAGTGCCTTTTTATTTTAGTTTTATTATGATGATGACACTCCCCCAACCTTTGCTTACACAAGCCATGGCTAACCGAATCCTTCGGGTGCCGTCCAACAATCACAAACCATGGAGGAGTGTCTATTTAAGTTTAATTAATTCGGGATCGGGAATCCCATTGCCAGCTCTTTGTGCAAAATTATTGGATAAGCGGATGTGCCACTATTCCATATGAGAATCCGTCAAAAGTAAATGACAAGGTTGAAAGCTAAACACCACATACTTCCTCATGAGCTATGAAACATTAACACAAATTAAGAAGCATTTTGAAGGTTTTAAAGGTAGCGCATGAGAATTTACTTGGAATGGTTTGAAATGCCATGCATAGGTATTTATGGTGGACACTCTGGAATAACTTGGTTTTCATGTGTTGGGAGGCACGAGCAGCGTTCCTGCTCAGTACAAGTGAAGGCTAGCAAGAGACTAGGGAGCGACAAATCAAGAGAGCGATGAATCGTCATAATCATGCTTGCGGCAAAATAAATTAACTGAGGCATAAAAGTGATACAAGAACTCTGAAGCAATGTAAATCATTGAGGCTTAATTGACTCTTGTTCAGTCATATGCATGCGTGAGCATGTGCCAAGTCAATATAAATGAATTATTCAGAGGAGGATACCACAATGCCATACTTACTTATGAATAAAACAATGCAAGCAAACATCCATGACATGCTACTCATATTAATAAATTGGAGCTAAACATGAGAGATCATGAACTACTAGACTTTCTTAAATAACATATACCTCACATGAACCAACTAAGAATGCTCACATGGATGAGTATATGTACAAAAATGAAAACAAATAGAGTTCATACCAGCCTCTCACCACAATCAGATTGTCGTAGATCGTCATTATTGCCTTTTCACTTGTGTAGCTTGGATAATATGAAATGAAAACCACGCTCCAGCCACCGAAGACCATTGAACTCATAAAGAACTTTACAAACCAAAGAAGAACAGCAAATATTTTTGGTGTTTTCAAATTGCAAATAAGAACAAGAGGAAACAAGCAAACAAAGCAAAATCTTTTTGGGTTTTCTTATAGCAAACTAGCAATAGCAAATAAAGCGAAACAAATGCAAGAAACCAAAGCAAACAAATGGTGAAGAGAAACAACAGAAATATTTTTGGTCTTTTTGTGTTTTGGAAAGGAACAAAGCAAAAACAAGAAATAGCAAACTAAAAGAAACACAGAAAAGCAAGATGGCAGAAATCTGCCAAAACTTGACATCAGTACAGAAATCGATTTTTTACAAAAATCTTACGTTGCTCAGTTCAAAAAGTGTTCAACTAATGAAAGTTAGATAACAACCTGGGGAACCTGCACAAAAAATTTCAACTCAAAATAACGTTCTGGCTGTGCGCACGAATTTTTACGGTAACAGCCCAGAATCTGTTTTCAGGCAGCACTTCCCCAAATATCATCTTCCTCTCATTAGAAAACCACTCAAAGAGACTAAACAAGTATATACAAGTATCCAGCAATCATAATATGCAAAGAATGAGTGATGCCGGTATACCTCCCCCCAAGCTTAGGCTTTTGGCCTAAGTGGAGTTCAATCCCATCGAGGCCATGAAGTAGTATCCCCGTAGTACGACGAAGATGGATCATATTCCGGGTATGTGCTAGAAGAAGCACCCGGATACGTGACCGTGTAATCGTAGGAGGGCTCGACGTCCTCGGAGTCATGCTGCTGATGGAAATCTTGTATCTTCATATGTTCTTCCACCTCCTCCTTAGTGCGCGACCATGGTTGCTGTCAATATCAAACAAGCCTGGCTGGGGAAGAGGGATTTCTTTCTCATCCCCGTCGGCAAACAACATTCTATAGGCCATATTATCCAAAGTAGACTCAGTGGTAACAAAATGATGACTCTTCATGGCAGCAATATCAAGTCTCCTAGGGGCCAATGGCACATCATTAGGATCAATAGGAAGATTTAGATATGTTAAAACACGCGAGTGCAATAGTTCCTCCAAAAATAGGTCCCCTGGTAGACGAGCGGCGAGCAATAAGAGCACCAAGGTGATAGGATGTTTGACCAGTAAGTGCAATGTTCAAGAAAGCAAGATGGTAGCTAGAAATATTACTAGTGTTCTCCCTACCAAGAATGCTAGTAGCAATGTAGTATGCAAAATATTTAATGGCGGGGAGTTGAATGTTCCTTATCTTGCCCCGCTGAATGGTGCGACAGTCATCATTGGTGATCCCTCGGTAGAGCTCCAACAAGTCCCGAGGGTTGTCATCAATCCTACTTGCTGTACCTGCAGGGATAATATCCAAAGCAAGACAAAAATCCTTCAATTGCATAGTAACAGGATTACCATAAATCCTGAATGCAACCGTTGGCTCATATTGTTTATTGTCGAACTGGAAACTCTCGACGAAATTTTTTGTGAGCATATAATACTGCTCCCTTTCATCTCCCATATAGGTAGTTAACCCTGCCCTGTTGACAAGGGTTAAGAAATCCTCCAGTATCCCTGCATTCCTTAGAAAATCATAGCATGGAAAAGTAGAAGCATTAGGAGGACCGTTGTCCTCTTCAGGCGCGAAGCTAGGCGCGAGGATGTCTTCATTGTATGATTGCCTAATCCGGGTGGCGGCCCTAGAAGGCCTCCCGGTGCTGGTTGTCCCCTTCTTGAACAACTCTCCAAAGCTAAACTTCTTCATATCTTCTCTGAAATTTTCAACAAATGACATAAAAATTTGATTTGGTGACATATAATTGAGGGAAACTACCATAGGAACTTGCTAGAGTACTAATCATGCATCAAAACTAGTTTCTACCACTTAGAACAAGCATGCAAGCTCACTAAACATGTTACCTACAGCAGCAAAATATTCAAGATATACTCAACCAAACGAAATTCTACTTGGATGGGTGGAGGAGTCACATACCGAAGAGCAAATGTGCCAAATTTCGGATGAAATCTGGGCTGAGCAAAGAGATCGAGAAATCTGGAGCTCCGGAGCAAAACGCGAGAGAGATGAACTTGGTACGAGTTTTTTCGGGAGAGAGAAGGTGCTGGGAGAAAGAGATGGCAAAGTGGGGCAAGGAGGGGCCCACACCACATGGTGGCGCGGCCACCTCCTTGGCCGCGCCGGCCTGTGGTTTGGCGCCCTCTGGTGCCCCACAGGTCATCCTCTGGTGCTCCCAGGTGCCTCATCGAAAAATAGGACCAACGGTGTAATTTTCGCGAATTTTTGAAAACTTTGAAAAATGCACATTTCCGGGTATTAAATTTATTATTACTGGCCAGGAAAATTTTTGAAATCTCAAATCAACTAAGAAACTTTGCAAATTAAAAGTGCTACAGCAACTAAAGCAAGTGGAGAAAGAAAGAGATGTTGTTTACCTCCTCTATGCATATAAAAGGTATTTGTTAACAAGGTTGATCAAGTCTTGCCACCAAATAAATTTTACATAGCATATGAAGAAATAAACCTCAAATCAATCATGTTACCTTGAATTGTATTGTAAGGGTGTTTTACCCTTATCCATTATTTTGGTAACAATGACACCGTGCTAGT
>NC_061512.1:154273282-154289497 GCF_022539505.1 Lolium rigidum | reverse complement strand
TTGGGTCTCTCGAGGAAGATAGGATCCTCCTCCGCGCGGTGATCAGGAGATTTGGGGGCCGCGCGCCCCGAACTTGTAGTGCCCCCCGGAGGGGAGGCAGAGATGTTGCCGGCACCAGATGGTGTCGGGCTTGAACGAGGAGGAGGAGTTGAGGTTCCAGCGGAGCCGGAAGAGGACTCCGGCCTGGGCCCAAGCTTGAGCGCAGGGCTGAAAGAAGGAAAAAAGAAAGAGTTGGAAAAAAGTAACCGAAAAGGACTTGGCAAAAACAAGAAAAGCAAAGGAACAAGATTTACCCAGAAGAAGTGGGCATCTGTTTGATCTTGTAGCGCCTCGTGCCTACTTGCTTCCCGGCGAAAGGTTCGGTCCGGAAGCGTTTAGCAGGAGGGGCTTGGTTGGGCTCGGCATCCGACGTCGGGGTCTTGTTCTTCTTGCCCCCGACGACGAGGTTGTTCAGGAACTCCTGGCCGACCTCGGCCTGCAGCGGGGTGGCGTGCTCGTGAATCTGCGGGTTGGTGTTGGTTGAGGAAGGATCTCCAAAGGAACAATGACGGTAAAATATGAGAGGTCTAATAGAGAAGCTACCTCGAGCATGGTCAGGTCGTCGGACGAACCAGCGGGCTCCGGCGGAGATCTGCCAAGGCGCGAGGTTGCGGTCTTGCCCATCTTCAGATCCCTCCAATAAATGACGGGGTCGGGGTCGAACTTGTCCAGACCTCGCTTCTGGGCAGGGCCTCGTCGGTCAGACTCGATGCCGGGGAAACGGTCCTTGGCCTGAAAGAACAAGAAAGATAAAAAGGGGTTAATCACAATGCAAAAGTTACCGGCACGCCGACCCGAGTTGCGTAACTTCTTACATCTTGGGTCGGGGGGTTAGTGGAACTGAGAGGCCGGAGGCCCCATTCCCAATCCTCCGGCATGGCGGTCTGACAAATCTGGACGGCCTTGAGGACAACGTCCTTCTTGCTAAGAGGGATTCCGGTGATCTTTGTAGGATCACCGGGACCGTACATCTCGCTCATCTTGTGCATACGGCGCTTGAGAGGAAGCACCCGGCGCGAGATAAAGGCGCGGATGATATCGTCTGAGCAGATGTTGGTGTCCTTCATCAATTGCCTCATAAAGCGTATAATCCGGTTGGTCTCTATGTGAGACTCCTTCGGATTGTAGCTCCAGTTGGCCCTCGAGGGTGGCGCCGGATTAAAAGGCGGCAGGTTGATAAGGTCCGGGGCACCCTTGTTCTTCACATAGAAAAAGGTCCCTTGCCATAGCCGGCATGACTCGAGACCGGAGAACTTGAAGAAAGGGCTCCCTTGACGGGAGCCGATGATGCAAGACCCGCATTGAACGGGGGGTTTGGATTTAGGAATCTCCTTGCCCTGAACGGAATTGATCCGAAGAGCGAAGAAACGAGCAAACGTCTCGCGAGTGGGACGAATGCCGATGTAAGCCTCCATGAAGGTGGCATAGCAAGAGAGATAGAAGATGGCGTTGCCAGGGAGATGGTGAGGTTGAAGTTGATAAAAATCAAGAAAACGCCGGAAGAAATCGGAAGCTGGAAGGCCAAAGCCGCGCTCAAAGTGAGCAAGAAACACAACTCGTTCACCGGGTTCAGGCACCGGTATGATCTCATCTTTAGGAAGCCGGCAGGTTACCCCTTCCGGAATCCTCCTGGACCGGTAAAGCCAGTCAATCTCGAACTTAGTAACATTGGAGCCCATCCAGGCCCCACGGGTGATACCGGAGGAATCCATACCGGAACCTTCACTAGAACTACCGGATGCGCGATTGCTACCGGATTCAGCGTCCATCCGGGCAAGATCGGCGGACAATCCGTCGGAAGATCTGCTACGCCGGCTAGCGGAGGAAGAGGCAGAGGAAGAAGTAGAGGAAGATTCCCCACTAGACATGGAATTTGGCGAAGAGAAACAAGAATCCCACAATATACCCCCGCGTGAAGATCTACGAAGGAGAGAAAAAGCAAGAAAAAGAAGAAGTAAATACACTACCTAGTCGAGATCTAGAAAGCAAGCAAAAGAGGAGTAAATCCAGATTAAGCCTAACCTGAGGCGGCGGAGTTGCTAGGGAAGAAGTTCGCCGGAGGAATGGCGAGCCAGGGGCCTGCGAAGTAGTCCGTCGGCGGCGAGGTGAAAAGAAGCTCGAAGAAGCGCCAATGCCGCGGCGGGAGCAGAAGCGCTGCAGGAGTTCTTCGCGCGGTGAAGTCCGGCGACGTCCGGCGAAGCAGTGTCGAAGACTCGCTGGACGGCGGAGCTCGGGCGGCGAAGCAGAGCGGCGGAGGCGCAGAGGGCAAGACCACTTGTGCGCGAGGAAGTGGAGAATGCGAGGAAAGGAAGAAGGAGAAGCGGTTCCCCTTATAAAGGAAGAGGAAGATATGGGCCGAAAACCGCTGGGCCTCGGCGGTTTGGGTCGTGGGCCGCGACGGTTCGCTCCACGGGCCGCCACGTGGCACAGTAGTACACGCGAAAAAGTAATAAGCCACATGGAGGTGTCCACGGATCCAGAGAAGCGGTTGGGATTTGCTGTGAAGCAGTTAATGCACGCGCAGAAGCCGAAGGGAAGTGACCCCTGACACTGACGTGTCAGTTATAGTGCGCATGTCACTGACAGGCGCGGGGCCCGATATATTCTCGACTTCGCCGAGGAAGTGTTTAATGACTAAGATGCCGGAGGATAAGACACCGGATGATGTCTTATGAAAAAGAGATAGCGATGACCAAGGCAAAGATGCCGGATCCGAGCCTAAAGCCGGATAGATTAAACCGGTATCCTAAAATAAAAGAACCTGGCATGGTCTGTTGGATAGGATCCGCCAGACTATACCAGCTTCGGGGACTAATGTTGGGGGGATGACCCCCGGTATGCCAAAGGCATGCCAAACCGGATGGTTTGAGCCGTCGAGACACCGGTTTAATGTTCGTGCCGGAACACAGGATAAGAACTTAGCCAAGTGAGGCTAAGCCGGTATCCCCAAGAGGGGTATGCCGGAACCGGATAAGAAGATACCGGGCCACCGGAAGGAAGAGCATGTTGGCAGGACTGGTCAAAGATTCTCTCCAGGGCTAGAAGACAAGGATGAGCTAAGCAAAGTAGCTTTAAACGAAGGGCTGACGATAAAGAGAAGGATGACGGTCAAAGAAGCCGGAGGATGTCAGCATCCCTGATTAAAGAGAACTCCGGTGTCTTCTATGATTAAAGTAGCTTTGTAAAGTAGTTTGTCTAGTCAAAGATGCCATTAGGGTTTCTTGCCCTGTAAGCCACCCTCTCCCCTATATAAGGAGAGGGGGCAGCCCTTCTTACGGGCGGACACACGAAGAGAGCTAGGTCTAGAAGAACACTTGTACTGAGAAAACTTGTATCCTGTTGAGATCAAAAAAGAAGATGATCTAGAGCGAGTTCTTCCTTATGTCTTTGTTCTTGAACCTCTAGCCTTGGTTAAGTTCTTGAGGAAACCATCCGGAAGTTCATCCCATCTAATCACAAACCCTCCCCCGAATCCTCTTGCGTCCATTCGGCCCCAACTTAAGCCATCCTATGGCATCTGTCTGTTCACCACGACGACAGAAGAGGTGTTTGAAAATCCTTTTGCTACTGATCATTATGTGTTTGATACATCTCCTTCTAATAACAATGATGGTATGGTCACAGATAAATCGACTGTGAAAGATAACTATTCTATTTCTTATGATGACACTGTGCCTCCGACATTTGATGATTATTATAAAGAATGCTATGATATAGGTTATAATTATCCTTATGAAACTTGTCATAGTCATAATTGGATTGCCAAAAACAATTCCTTAATATGCAACTTGTTTGCCATGTTCAAATTCTTGATAATAATCTTGCTCCAATTACTATTAATGAGAAGAATTCTTCTTATGCCAAAATTAATGATACTTCTATGCATATGAACCATGATAAGAATGTTTTAAGAGATGGGTATATTGTGGATTTCATCAATGATGCTACTTAAAGTTATTATGAGAGAGGGAAACATGGTTATATGCATCTTAATAATATTAAGTTTCCCCTCTTTATGTTGAGAATCTTGAAGTTACTCGTGTTTTATCCTCTTATGCTTGTCACTTTGTTCTTCATGAATTCATTTGTGTACAAGATTCCTTTGCATAGGAAGTGGGGTAGACTTAAATGTGTTTTGAATTTGCTTCTTGATGCTCTCTTTTTGCTTCAAATACTATTTCTTGCGAGTACATCATAAAAACTCGCTGAGCCCATCTTAATGGCTATAAAGAAAGAACTTCTTGGGAGATAACCCATGTGTTATTTTGCTACAGTACTTTGTTTTATATTTGTGTCTTGGAAGTTGTTTACTACTGTAGAAACCTCTCCTTATCTTAGTTTTGTGTTTTGTTGTGCCAAGTAAAGTCGTTGATAGTAAGGTTCATACTAGATTTGGATTACTGCACAGAAACAGATTTCTTTGCTGTCACGAATCTGGACCTAATTCTCTGTAGGTAACTCAAAAAATTATGCCAATTTACGTGAGTGATCCTCAGATATGTACGCTACTTTCATTCAATTTGGGCATTTTCATTTGAGCAAGTCTGGTGCCTTAATAAAATCCATCTTTACGGACTGTTCTGTTTTGACAGATTCTGCCTTTTATTTCGCATTGCCTCTTTAGCTGTGTTGGGTGGATTTCTTTATTCCATTACCTTCCAGTAGCTTTGAGCAATGTCCAGAAGTGTTAAGAATGATTGTGTCACCTCTGAACATGTGAATTTTTGATTATGCACTAACCCTCTAATGAGTTTGTTTCGAGTTTGGTGGTGAGGAAGTTTTCAAGGGTCAAGAGAGGAGGATGATATACTATGATCAAGAAGAGTGAAGAGTCTAAGCTTGGGGATGCCCCCATGGTTCATCCCTGCATATTTCAAGAAGACTCAAGCATCTAAGCTTGGGGATGCCCAAGGCATCCCCTTCTTCATCGACAAATTATCAGGTTCCTTCTCTTGAAACTATATTTTTATTCGGCCACATCTTATGTATTTTACTTGGAGCGTCTGTTTGTTTGTTTCTATTTTTGTTTTTGTTTGAATAAATGATTGTGTGGGAGAGAGACACGCTCCGCTGGTTCGTATGAACACATGTGTTCTTAGCTTTTAATGTTCATGGTGAAGGTTGAAACTGCTTCGTTCATTGTTATATGGTTGGAAACGGGAAATGCTACATGTAGTAATTGATAAAATGTCTTGGATAATGTGATACTTGGCAATTGTTGTGCTCATGTTTAAGCTCTTGCATCATATAATTTGCACCCATTAATGAAGAAATACATAAAGCTTGCTAAAATTTGGTTTGCATATTTGGTCTCTCTAAAGTCTAGATAATTTCTAGTATTGAGTTTTGAACAACAAGGAAGACGGTGTAGAGTATTATAATGTTTACAATATGTCTTTTATGTGAGTTTTGCTGCACCGGTTCATCCTTGTGTTTGTTTCAAATAACCTTGCTAGCCTAAACCTTGTATCGAGAGAGAATACTTCTCATGCATCCAAAATCCTTGAGCCAACCACTATGCCATTTGTGTCCATCATACCTACCTACTACATGGTATTTCTCCGCCATTCCAAAGTAAATTGCTTGAGTGCTACCTTTAAAATTTCCATCATTCGCCTTCACAATATATAGCTCATGGGACAAATAGCTTAAAAACTATTGTGGTATTGAATATGTACTTATGCACTTTATCTCTTATTAAGTTGCCTGTTGTGCGATAACCATGTTTCTGGGGACGCCATCAACTATTCTTTGTTGAATATCATGTGAGTTGCTATGCATGTCCTTCTTGTCTGAAGTTAGAGAGATCTACCATCTTAATGGTTGGAGCATACATATTGTTAGAGAAGAACATTGGGCCGCTAACTAAAGCCATGATTCATGGTGGAAGTTTCAGTTTTGGACATATATCCTCAATCTCATATGAGAATAATAATTGTTGCCACATGCTTATGCATTAAAGAGGAGTCCATTATCTGTTGTCCATGTTGTCCCGGTATGGATGTCTAAGTTGAGAATAATCAAAAGCGAGAAATCCAAAATGCGAGCTTTCTCCTTAGACCTTTGTACAGGCGGCATGGAGGTACCCCATTGTGACACTTGGTTAAAACATGTGCATTGCGATGATCCGGTAGTCCAAGCTAATTAGGACAAGGTGCGGGCACTATTAGTATACTATGCATGAGGCTTGCAACTTGTAAGATATAATTTACATAACTCATATGCTTTATTACTACCGTTGACAAAATTGTTTCATGTTTTCAAAATAAAAGCTCTAGCACAAATATAGCAATCGATGCTCTCCTCTTTGAAGGACCATTCTTTTTACTTTTATGTTGAGTCAGTTCACCTATTTCTCTCCACCTCAAGAAGCAAACACTTGTGTGAACTGTGCATTGATTCCTACATACTTGCATATTGCACTTGTTATATTACTTTGCATTGACAACTATCCATGAGATATACATGTTACAAGTTGAAAGCAACCGCTGAAACTTAATCTTCCACTGTGTTGCTTCAATACCTCTACTTTGTATTTATTGCTTTATGAGTTAACTCTTATGCAAGACTTATTGATGCTTGTCTTTAAGTACTATTCATGAAAAGTCTTTGCTATATGATTCACTTGTTTACTCATGTCATATACATTGTTTTGATCGCTGCATTCACTACATATGCTTTACAAATAGTATGATCAAGGTTATGATGGCATGTCACTCCAGAAATTATCGGTGTTTATTGTTTACTTGCTCGGGACGAGCAGAACTAAGCTTGGGGATGCTGATACGTCTCCGACGTATCGATAATTTCTTATGTTCCATGCCACATTATTGATGATATCTACATGTTTTATGCACACTTTATGTCATATTCGTGCATTTTCCGTAACTAACCTATTAACAAGATGCCGAAGTGCCGATTGCTTGTTTTCTGCTGTTTTTGGTTCCGGAAAGGCTGTTCGGGCAATATTCTCGGAATTGGACGAAATCAACGCCAAACCTCCTATTTTTCCCGGAAGGCTCCAGAACACCGAAGAAGAGTCGGAGAGGGGCCAGGGGGCCACCACACCATAAGGCGGCGCGGGCCAGACCCTGGCCGCGCCGGCCTAGGGTGGGGCCACCCTGTCAGCCCTCTTGCGCCGCCTCTTCGCCTATATAACCCCTTTCGACCTAAAAACGCAGTACCTCTTGACGAAAAAGCCACGGTACGAGAAACCTTCCAGAGCCGCCGCCATCGCGAAGCCAAGATCTGGGGGACAGGAGTCTCTGTTCCGGCACGCCGCCGGGGCGGGGAAGTGCCCCCGGAAGGCTCCTCCATCGACACCACCGCCATCTTCATCAACGCTGCTTGTCTCCCATGAGGAGGGAGTAGTTCTCCATCGAGGCTCGGGGCTGTACCGGTAGCTATGTGGTTCATCTCTCTCCTATGTGCTTCAATACAATAATCTCATGAGCTGCCTTACATGATTGAGATTCATATGATGATGCTTGTAATCTAGATGTCGTTATGCTAGTCAAGTGAATTTTACTTATGTGATCTCCGGAGACTCCTTGTCCCACGTGTGTAAAGGTGACGAGTGTGTGCACCGTGTGGGTCTCTTAGGCTATATTTCACGTAATACTTATTCACTATTATGAATGGCGTAGTGAAGTGCTTATTTATATCTCTTTATGATTGCAATGTGTTGTGTATCACAATTTATCTATGTGCTACTCTAGTGATGTTATTAAAGTAGTTTTATTCCTCCTGCACGGTGTAATGGTGACAGTGTGTGCATCCGTGTTAGTACTTGGCGTAGGCTATGATTGTGATCTCTTGTAGATTATGAAGTTAACTATTGCTATGATGGTATTGATGTGATCTATTCCTCCTACATAGTGTGAAGGTGACAGTGTGCATGCTGTGTTAGTACTTGGTTTAGTCGTGTTGATCTTTCATGCACTCTAGGGTTATTTAAATATGAACATTGAATTGTGGAGCTTGTTAACTCCGGCATTGAGGGTTCGTGTAATCCTACGCAATGTGTTCATCATCCAACAAGAGAGTGTAGAGTATGCATTTATCTATTCTGTTATGTGATCAATGTTGAGAGTGTCCACTAGTGAAAGTGTAATCCCTAGGCCTTGTTCCTAAATACTCGCTATCATCGCTTGTTTATTGTTTTACTTGCGTTACTATCGCTACCATATTACCACCATCAACTACACGCCAGCAAGCTATTTTCTGGCGCCGTTACTACTGCTCATATTCATTCATACCACCTGTATTTCACTATCTCTTCGCCGAACTAGTGCACCTGTTAGGTGTGTTGGGGACACAAGAGACTTATTGCTTTGTGGTTGCAGGGTTGCATGAGAGGGATATCTTTGACCTCTTCCTCCCTGAGTTCGATAAACCTTGGGTGATCCACTTAAGGGAAAATTGCTGCTGTTCTACAAACCTCTGCTCTTGGAGGCCCAACACTGTCTACAAGAATAGAAGCTCTCGTAGACATCACCCGCCGCCATCAACCTTCAACGTGCTTCTTGGCTCCTCCTGGTTTGATAAACCTTGGTTTCTTTCTGAGGGAAAACTTGCTGCTGTGCGCATCATACCTTCCTCTTGGGGTTCCCAATGAACGTGTGTGTTACACGCCATCAAGCTCTTTTTCTGGCGCCGTTTCCGGGGAACTAAAGAAAAGCTACACCACAAAGATTTCTAACTCCCACGTCAACTACACGCCAGCAACTCTTTTTCTGGCGCCATTGCCGGGGAGATCAAGACACGCTGCAAGGGGAGTCTCCACTTCTCAATCTCTTTACTTTTTTTTGTCTTGCTTTATTTTATTTACTACTTTGTTTGCTGCATTATAACAAAACACAAAAAAAATTAGTTGCTAGCTTTACTTTATTTACTGTCTTGCACTCTATATCAAAAACACACAAAAAATAGTTACTTGCATTTACTTTATCTAGTTTGCTTTATTTACTACTGCTAAAATGGCCACTCCTGAAAACACTAAGTTGTGTGACTTCACAACCACAAACAATAATGATTTCCTATGCACACCTATTGCTCCACCTGCTACTACAGCAGAATTCTTTGAAATTAAACCTGCTTTACTGAATCTTGTTATGCGAGAGCAATTTTCTGGTGTTAGTTCTGATGATGCTGCTGCCCATCTCAATAATTTTGTTGAACTATGTGAAATGCAAAAGTATAAAGATGTAGATGGTGATATTATTAAATTAAAATTGTTTCCTTTCTCATTAATAGGAAGAGCTAAAAATTTGTTGCTATCTCTGCCTAAGAATAGTATTGATTCCTGGACTAAATGCAAGGATGCTTTTATTGGTAGATATTATCCCCCTGCTAAAATTACATCTTTGAGAAGTAGCATAATGAATTTTAAACAATTGGATAATGAACATGTTGCTCAAGCTTGGGAAAGAATGAAATCTTTGGTTAAAAATTGCCCAACCCATGGACTCGACTACTTGGATGATCATCCAAACCTTCTATGCAGGACTAAATTTTTCTTCGCGGAATTTATTGGATTCAGTCTGCTGGAGGTACCTTTATGTCCATCACTCTTGGTGAAGCAACAAAGCTCCTTGATAATATGATGATTAATTACTCTGAATGGCACACGGAAAGAGCTCCACAAGGTAAGAAGGTAAATTCCGTCGAAGAATCCTCTTCCTTGAATGATAAGATTGATGCTATTATGTCTATGCTTGTGAATGATAGGACTAATGTTGATCCTAATAATGTTCCGTTAGCTTCATTGGTTGCCCAAGAAGAACATGTTGATGTAAACTTCATTAAAAATAGTAATTTCAACAACAATGCTTATCGGAACAATTCTAGTAATAACTATAGGCCATATCCTTATAATAATGGTAACGGTTATGCTAATTCTTATGGGAATTCTTACAAAAATAATAGGAATACACCCCCTGGACTTGAAGCTATGCTTAAAGAATTTATTAGTACGCAAACTGCCTTTAACAAATCTGTTGAGGAAAAGCTCAATAAAATTGATATTCTCGCTTCTAAGGTTGATAGTCTTGCCTCTGATGTTGATCTTTTGAAATCGAAAGTTATGCCTCATAGGGATATTGAAAATAAAATTGTTACTACAGCAAATGCCATCCAAGTTAGAATTAATGAGAATATAAGATTAATGGCTGAACTGCGTGCTAGGTGGGATAGAGAAGAAAATGAAAAACTAGCTAAAGAGAAAAATATAGCTAAAGTTTGGACTATTACCACCACTAGCAATGCTAATGATTCACATGTTGCTGCACCTTCTACTATTAATGATAAAATAATTGGTGTTGGCAATGCACACAAAATTACCTGAAACTGCTAAAACTGCTGAAACTGCCTGTGATAAAACTGCTGAAATTTTTTCCAACCTTGGGGATGTGTTATCGCCAGAATTTGACCAAGTCAGAGGTGGGCCGCGATCAAGATGGGCTTAAAGGTTATATACGGAAGAAATACGTGAATCGGCCTTATATGCAAAGTTTGGGCTAGCATGCCCGTGTATCTGTAATATAGTAGGTCGCATTTTAGTTTAGAAGTTAGAGTTTTATCCGTGCACGGTTTGGTGCACGCCTCAATTAGAAAGTCCCCTGGACTATAAATATGTATCTAGGGTTTATGGAATAAACAACAACCAACGTTCAACACAATCAATCTCGGCGCATCGCCAACTCCTTCGTCTCGAGGGTTTCTCCGGTAAGCACCATGCTGCCTATCTAGGCAGCATAAGCTTATTACGTTGTTCAT
Source organism: Lolium rigidum (assembly GCF_022539505.1). Lineage (NCBI taxonomy): Eukaryota > Viridiplantae > Streptophyta > Magnoliopsida > Poales > Poaceae > Lolium > Lolium rigidum. The sequence goes on along the minus strand of NC_061512.1, from coordinate 154,278,682 downwards.
GCGTTGCTCGTGCTGAAGCCTTTTTGATGGCGAGCAACGTAGTTATCTTAGATGTGTTAGGGTTAGCATTGTTCTTAGTATCATATGCTATCGTAGTGCAACCCTTATGCATCTAGCCGCCCTTACACCTATCTTAGGTGTAGGGGCGGCACCCCGCTTGATCATTATTTAGTAGATCCGATCCGTTACGGTTGCTCCTTGTTCTTCAAGGATTAGTTTAATATCCGCAATAGTTAGGCCTTACAAAGGGTTGGAGGATCCAGCGGCGTGTAGGGTGTAGTTTGCTAGCCCTAGACAGGATGTTCCGGGGATCAACCTCGTGTTGGTTTTTAGGCCCTGTCTAGGATCGGCTTACGATCACCGTACGCGAGCGCGAGGCCCAATCGTGAGTAGGATGATCCGATTATGCGGTGAAAACCCTAAATCGTCGTAGATCGCTTTAACTTTGTCTTGATCAAGCAGGACCACCATATATTCGGACACCTTGTACGAATCATGGGTGGATCGGCTCTTTGAGCCGATTCATAGGATAACCTGAGAGCCGATCGAGGCTCGTATTTAACGTTTACGTGTGTGCCCTGCAGGAAACTAAGCGAGGCATCATCCAACACCTTCCTGACCGGGTATAGGTCAGGTGGCACGCCCTTGCGACGGCATCGGACGTGTGACCGGAAGGCTTTGCGGGCCGTCGCTCCGAGGGACCGGGGCCAGCCGCAGCCCCTAGTTGTTCCCGGCTCTACGGTGTTGCCAGTCGTTGCTCGACGGTGGGTTTCTGACCGCAACACATTCTGGCACGCCCGGTGGGACACTCTTCGACATCCACCGCATCGCCATCTACATCTGAGATGGCGGAAAGCACTCCGGTCAAGTATGAGGACCTGACTGACGAGCTCAAGAAGAAACATGACGAGATCAAGGCGGTCCTCGAAGCCGACCTCATCGGCTCTTTCCACAGAACCCGCTCCCATGGCATCAGGTGGAAGGGGTTCTCACCTAAAGGCGCGCTCGATGGAGTGGACCTGTCCACCCCGTCAGAAGAAAGCACCAGGTCGCTGCGTCAGGAGATCAACTTCATGGTGGCTCATTCGCTGCACCGCCATTCTGAGAGCCTGGTGAACACTTTGGAGCGTGTCGCTCTTCGCGCGATCCCGGAAATCATGAGCCATCGGTACTCTCCGTCAGGACCGGCTCTGGGGACATACCAAGGGGAGATGCCACTCCACTCCCGTCCACCGCTGCCGTTTGCGTGGGCAGCGCCAGAAGTGCCGAACTCATTGATACGTCCAAAACGTATCTACTTTCCCGAACACTTTTGCTATTGTTTTGCCTCTAATTTGTGTATTTTGGATGCAACTAACACGGACTAACGCTGTTTTCAGCAGAACTTCTCTGGTGTCTCGTTTTTGTGCAGAAATCCAACTTTCGGGAAAAACCTCGGAATTTATGCAGAAGGCCCTATTTTCCCAGGAAACTAACGGAGCCAGAAGGGCAATTGAAGTGGAGGCCCGAGGGCCCCACACCATAGGGCGGCGCGGTCCAGGGGGGCCCGCGCGGCCCTGTGGTGTGGCCCCTCGGCCGGCCTCCGACGCCCTCCTTCGGACTACTTATTCGCCTCGACCTAAAAACGCACGGGGAGAAGTCGAAGTCGCCAGAAACCCTCCAGAACGCCGCCACATCGCGAAACTCCGTCGCGGGAGCCAGAAGTCTCCGTTCTGGCACTCCGCCGGGACGGGGAATTGGAGGAGATCATCACCGCCATCACCGCCAACGCCTCTCCATCAACCAGACAATGTTTCCCCCATCCATGTGTGAGTAATTCCCCCGATGTAGGCCGAAGGGGATGGTAGGGATTGGATGAGATTGGTCATGTAATAGCATAAGATTGTTAGGGCATAGTGCCTAGTGTCCAGTAGATGGTACTTTTATGATATTGTTGCAACTTGTTATGCTTAATGCTTGTCACTAGGGCCCGAGTGCCATGATCTCAGATCTGAACATGTTATTATTTCATCATGATATTCATTGTTTACGGTCTTACTGCAAGTTGTATACACATGTTGCTGTCCGGAACCAATGGCCCCGAAGTGACGAAATCGGGACAACCGGAGGGAATGGCGATAACGTGAGGATCACATGTGTTCACGGAGTGTTAATGCTTTGCTCCGGTACTCTATTAAAAGGAGTACCTTAATATCCAGTAGTTTCCCTTGAGGCCCGGCTGCCACCGGCTGGTAGGACAAAAGATGTTGTGCAAGTTTCTCATTGCAAGCACGCACGACTATAATTGGAACACATGCCTATTGATTGATTAGTACTTGGACACCATTTTATTATTATCTGCAAATGCCCTGCTATGATTGTTACATGAGTTTCTCTCATCCATGCAACGCCCGTCATCCGTCCCCGTGCCTACAGTATTTTAATCCTGCTGTTTACTAAAATCACTACTGCTGTCTTTGTTACTCTCTGCTTGTTATTTCACTACTGCTACTGCTATAAAACTGTTACTACTCGATAAACTCTTGCGAGCAAGTACTGTTTCCAGTGCAACTGAATTGACAACTCCGTTGTTAAGGCTTCCAAGTGTTCTTTGTCTCCCCTTGTGTCGAATCAATAAATTGGGTAATACTTCCCTCGAAGACTGTTGCGATCCCCTATACTTGTGGGTCATCAAGACTATTTTTCGGCGCCGTTGCCGGGAGCATAGCTTTATTTGGAAGTTCACTTGGATTAATATTGTTCGCTGCAAATTCTCCATCATGGGTAAACCTCGCGATACTAAGATCGCCATATTACCATCCACTACAAGAAAAGGTACAATTCGAGTACCTCCGCTACACTTGATTCACCATCTGTGATTGATAAACTTGTTTCACCACCACATGCTTCGCATGCGGGTACATCTCGCTGAATCTGAACACTCTCATAATATTGATAATGTTTCTGCTGTGCTTGATGATAGTGGTTCATTGGGATCTTTTCTAGATGCTACAATTGCTAAATCTAGACAAATTGAAAATACTAAAACTCCTAATGCTACTACACCTGTTAGTTCACCTGAACTTGATTATTTTAGTGATGATCTTGAGGAAGATTATGTGGAGCTTGATGATGATTTTATTGAAAAATGTAATGCTACTACTGATGCAAGAAAAATTAAAAAGTTGCTTGCAGAACACACTGTTAGATATAAACTGTCTCCTGATCCTAAATTTGCCACATCCCCTATAAACATTAGGGATAAAGATTATGATTTTTCTCTTGATCTATCTCATATAGCTATTGTTGAGAACACACCTTTTTGTGGTACTTGAAAAAGAAAGTCTTGTTGAACACATGACTGAGTTATCTACTTTGAGTAGCTTGTTTTACGATGATGTTAAGAAGCGTACTTACTTTGTTGCTAAAATATTTCCATTCTCATTGAAGGATGACGCTAAAACTTGGTATAATAATTTGCCACCTAATTCTATTAAAAGTCCGAAAGAATTGCTTGATGTTTTCTTCCGCAAATACTTTCCTGCTAGTGCTCAACATGTTGCTTTGCAGAGAGTTTATAATTTTGATCAGGGAGATGAGGAGAAATTGCCTGAGGCTTGGGCGAGATTTTGCTCTCTTATTAGAGCTTTGCTCGACCATGATTTAGAAAATCATGATTTACTTGATATATTTTATAGTGGACTAACCATTGAGTCTAGGGCATACCTGGATAGTTGTGTTGGTTGTGTTTTCAGGAAAAGAACTCCAGACGACGCTGAAGAATTATTGGCTAAAATAGGCCGGAATTATGATGATTGGAATACGCCTGAACCAACTCCAACGCCAATAGTGAAGAAGAGGGGTTTAATTAAATTGAATGATAAAGATATGAGGGAAGCCAAGAAGTCTCTCAAGGAGAAAGGTATTAAATCTGAAGATGTGAAGAATCTACCTCCTATAGAAGATATATGTGAGATAATTCCCCTTCATCCATGGTTGAGGTAAATTCCCTTCAACGCTTTACTAGGGAAGATATTCCGTATTCAAAACCTCTGCGCAATGCTTAGATGAGTTTGATAATTATATTGTTAAGCAAGAAAATTTTAATATGAGAGTAGAGAATCATCTAATGGAAAATTCTCAAGCTATTAGTCAATTGCATGATATTGTGGAGAGAACCTCCAATGATCTTAAGATGCTTGTTAAACATTTTCATATGATTCAAACTCAAATTGATCAACTCACTAAAGTGCAAAATGACTTGCTAGGAAATAATGCTAAAGAAAAACATGCTTATGAAGTAACAACTAGAGGTGGTGTCTCTACCCAGGATCCTCTATATCCTGAAGGGCATCCCAAAAGAATTGAACAAGATTCTCAACGCATTGAACCTAGAGCTCATTCTAGGAAAAAGAAGAAGAAACATAAAAATGTTGTAGAATCCTCTGAACATGTTAATGATCCTAATAGTATTTCTATTTCTGATGCTGAAACTGAAAGTGGTAATGAACATGATAATAGTGAAGATAATGATAAGAATGATACTCCTGATAAAGAAGAGGTTGAAGAAGAACCTGAAAAGCATGCTAAAAATAAAAAGTATACTAAAGAAGATTTTATTACCGAGAAACATGGTAATGAAAGAGAACCTTGGGTGCAAAAGCCAATGCCTTTTCCTGCTAAGAAACTAAAATCAAAGGAAGAAGAACACTATAATAAATTTCGTGATTGGATGAAACCTTTATTCTTGCAAATCCCTTTAACCGATGCTATTAAATTGCCTCCTTATTCAAAGTATATGAAAGATATTGTTACTAACAAAAGGAAAATCCCCAATGAGGAAATTTCTACTATGCTTGCTAATTACTCTTTCAATGGCAAAATTCCAAAAAAGTTGGGCGACCCAGGTATACCTACTATTCCTTGTTCTATTAAGAATAATTATGTAAAAACTGCTCTATGTGACTTGGGAGCCGGTGTTAGTGTTATGCCTTTTTCTCTTTATAAGAGACTTTACTTAGATAAGTTGATACCTACTGATATATCTTTGCAAATGGCTGATAAATCTACTCGCTATTCCTGTTGGTATATGTGAGAATGTCCCTGTTCAAGTTACTACTAACTCGCTTGATATTAACTGATTTTGTTGTGTTGGAAATGCTCGAAGATGATAATATGTCCATTATTCTTGGGAGACCTTTTCTTAACACCGCAGGGGCTGTTATTGATTGCAATAAAGGAAAGGTTACTTTCAATGTTGATGATAGGGAACATACCGTTTATTTCCCCAAGAGGATTGAGAAAGCGTGTGGAGTTAATACTATTTCTAATGTGAGAACTATCAAAGTGGGAACCATCGATTGTCCTATATATGAGCCTAAAGAAGAATATCAAACTCTTGTTATTGGATCCATATCAATA